>NC_039366.1:67786761-68086761 GCF_003573695.1 Papaver somniferum | reverse complement strand
CTTTAAACTCCTAAGCCATGCGAGGTCATGCGTCGCGCGGTGAGAATACTCATCCTTGGATGAGCGTCCCTGCCCCCTTGAAAATTCTCCCTTCCACTTTTTCTCTAATTACGTGAATGTAACAGTGAATACCGTTTTTTTCCTGTTTTTTCTAAGGGTGCACAGGAACCGACCTGGACCGAGGAACCGTCCCGGAACCGGCCGAACCGAGCCGATATTTGTCCCGAACCGAGGAACGGGGTACAGGTACCGGTCCATAAAATAGGAACCGAGGCTGATGAGGTACAGGTACACGGTCCTGTATAAGTCCCGTACCGTACGGACCGAAAGAACCGACCATTCGTAGCCATTAGATCTAGGGGTAATGAACAAATATATCCGTTAGATTAAGGGGGGGGGGGGTATATATAGTACCTTAACGATAGGGTTTCTCATTTTCGTTTTTCTTTTCCTTCTTCGTCTTCGACTCTTCCGGTCTTCCCTCTGAGAGACTGATACAATCATATAGAGAGAGAACTGAGTTCTTGAGTCTCTGATTCTCTGAAGTCTGAAAGTGAACTCCATTAATCAGTGAACACGGAACACCGAACAACACCTCTCGATCCAGAAGAAGAAGGAGAAAAAGTCAGTGATTTCAATGATTTGATTTGTGTAAGTTTTTTACTTTTTTTTTTTTCTTCTCCAATTTTAATCCTAGAACTATGGATTTCTATATGAAGTCGAGTTCTGGATGATCCTAGGACTTTTGATTAATTTAATTTAGGGTTTCAGTTTCAGTTTCACAGAGTAAGTTATCAATCACGTCAGGAAGAAGACGAAGGGAAAGGATTCAAGGAAGAAGCTGAAGGAAACCCATTAAGGTACTTTGTATTTCTTTAGGCTTTTTATAATTTTTTTAATTAATTTTGTTGTTTTCAATTTTTAATTTTATGATGTTTTGTCTAAATTTTATCTCAATGCTCCTTGAATTTCTATGCTGCATACTCAGTTTTGAGTAATTTTTGTTGTCATTATGCAAACTCCCATGTTGTTGGGAATTATGATGTTCGCTCAAATGCTATTAGATCTCCTGCCTTAAGTCATACTTATAATTTGGCTTGTGATAAATATTTTCCTTCCATGAAATCTGAGTCATGCTTTTCTCCTGCCTTGGCTATACTTTAAAACCCCATTATATTGATCATATTTTTAAGGTTTCAACTACCTGGTCTATATCTCAATCGACCAATGTTAGCTGTCACTTGAAATGACTCTTTATACTTACATGTGAAAATAAGTTTTATATGAATTTTGAGCAAAGAACCCTTTTAACATTTATCTTTACCATCCATTACAACATAGTACATCTTTTAATAATTTTTGTTATCATTAAAAGTCTTTTCTCTTGTTAGTGATGGAAATATGGCGCCATTTCACTCGGAGAAATGTTGAAGAAGCCACTTGCAATTATTGTGGAAGGACTTATAGGGCTAACATGTTCAGAAATGGAACTTCTGCCTTGTGGAAGCACTTTAAAAGATGCCCCATCAATCCTAATCATAACAGAGCTCACATAAATAATGCTTAGAATTTGTAACTTATGCAGTTATGCTTAATGAAATTATGCTTAGAACTTATGCAGTTATGCTTAGAACAATGTCCAGTTCTTATTTTTTATAACAGAGCTCAATGCTCCTTGAACAATGTCCAGTTATGAAGTTCTTATTTCTTCTTCATTTTATAAGTATGGAATGGATCAAGTTTCTTATTTAATTTTTCAGTTGAGTTCTTATTTCATTTCTTATTTCATTTCAGTTCTTATTTCATTTTTCAGTTGAGTTCTTATTTCATTTCTTATTTCATTTCAGTTTCATTTCAGTTCTTATTTAATTTCTTATTTCATTTCAGTTTCATTTCAGTTCTTATTTCATTTCAGTTCTTATTTAATTTTTCAGCACTTAAATTTGTTTTCTCAGTGATAAGCTGGCATGGATGAATCAAGTCAAGCTCATGGAACAGATACCCCTACACCTACAACTGCTACATCTACCACTGCCACAGATGCAATTGTTTGAATTCACCTTTTCAGGTAAGGTGTGCAGCTCATGTACTTGCACTTGTAGTAAAAGATGTTGTGAGGGTCTACAACAAATCAATTGCAAGAATCAGGTCAGTTGTCAAGTATATAAAGGGTTCTCCATCTAGGTTGGCTAAGCTTAAGCGTTGTGCAAAATTAGTTGGAATAGAGTCTAAGGTAACATTGATATTAGATGTTAAGACTAGGTGGAACAGCACATTCTTGATGCTACAGGCTGCAGAAGTGTTAGAAAAAGCATTTATTAGGTTAGAAAGGTATGACGAGGAATATCGGCAGTTGTTTTATTACCCAAAACAGAGTGAGAAAGATCTACCTGATGCTAATGATTTTGATATTGATGTTAATGTTGGTGAAGAAGAAGAAGAATTTAGTGAAGAAGAACAAGAAGAAGTTGAGTTGACAGGGAAGAAGAATAAGGCACAAAAGAAGAAGAAGAAGGTAGTAGTGAAGAAACCTGCTCCATGTGAAGAGGACTGGATCTTTGCCAGAGGCCTTGTCAAATGTTTGAAAGTATTCTTTGATGCCACTGTTGCATTTTCAGCCTCAACTAAGGTAACAACAAACACTTTCTTATGGCAATTAGTTATCATATATGAGCAACTAGTTGAGTTTAGAGATAATGTAGATGAAGATCCTTTTATTGCTACTATGGCTGGAAAAATGTTTAAGAAGTATAACAAATATTGGGGTGATTATGCAAAGATGAACCCTACAACCTTTTTTGCCATGTTGTTGGATCCTAGAGAGAAAGAAAAAGGACTACAATTTGCTCTTGATCTCTTGTATGGGAAGAATTCTTCTAAGATTGAATCTGTTATGAAGCTTGTTAAGTTGGATTTTAAGATTCTATTTGAAGAATATAAGGATGCCTATTCAGTTCATGAGGAGGAGTCAAGCAGTTCTATCTAGGGACAAGCCAAAGCAGTGGTAAGTAAACCAGTGGCAGGGCCAAGTCGTATGAAAGAGTTGATGTCAAGGAGTAAGAGGTTCAAGAAAATCCCAAATGATGATGAGGGAAAAACAGAGTTGGATAAATATTTCATTGACGAGTATGAAGAAGGTGTAGGAGAAGATGATGATGAGGAGTTTGACTTATTGGGTTGGTGGAAGACCAACAGTACAAAGTATAAGATACTTGGACATATGGCTAAGGACATATTAGCCATTCATGTGTCTTCTGTTGCCTCTGAGTCTGCTTTTAGCACAGGAAAGCGAGTCTTAAGTCCTTGTAGAAGCTCTTTATCTACAAGGACAGTTGAGGCATTGCTTTGCACACAAAGCTGGCTAAGGAAGCCAATACAACTTGATCTTCTATCTGATTACATACCAGATGATGATGTTGAAGTTGAAGAAGGTAACATATTACATTATTACTTGTGTTTGGCAGTAATAGATATAGTCTAATAGTTACTAACTGCTATTATTTGTTTTTGCAGCGTTACTTGGTCCTATCAACACTGATGACACCACAAGTGCTGCTGACATGGATTAGAAGATCAAGATCAAGACTACTGCAGCACTAGCTGCACTGCTAGTTGTTTTTTTCTTCAGATTTTCTCATTTTCAAGACTTAGTGTGGCTACTGCTACTTTTTTTTCCATATTTTCAAGACATTGTTTGTTTGGTTTATTAGTAATATTGCTACTTATTAGTTGTTGTTTTGAATGAGAATTTGTTATATAGAAAAAACAGGTAAAAAACAGGTAAAAGAAAAGGCACACATTTTTTTGCTGAAAAAGTACCGACTGGTACCGGTCCCAAAAATTCAGTACCGACCTCTGGGGGTACAGGTACTCGGCATCGGCAAGAACCGAGCCGAACCGTACCGTATGCACCCTTAGTTTTTTCACACAATTCTTCCGCAAAACAAAAGAAAAAACCAACAAAAAAAGAAAAAATCTTTCTCATAAACCAAAAAGAAAAAAAAAAAAAAGGAAAGAATACATGAGAGAAAAAAACCCTAAAACCAAGAGATTGTTTTCCTATCTTTTTGTTCTTCATTGTTCCTTGATATGTTCTGATTGTTCTTTTTTGTTTCTGATCGATCATGTGTTCGGATTATTCAATATAAAGAAGAGATGAATAGCCAAATCCATGTATTGGTAAACCCTAACGACTACCGGTTTCTGATTTTTACTTTTCCTTGATTTTCACTAAAAAGGTATGAGCTTCGACTACAAAATCCTAACCCTGTTTTCCATTTTTACTGTCTCATTATTTTCTTTTTCATTCACTGGATTTTTAAGTTCTTTATATTTTAATAAGATTATTGATTGATTTTATTTTATCTTATTTTGCAGAAACAGTTTACCCTAAAACACTCATCACCTTTTCATATTCGCCTCTGTTCTTAAGAAAAAAATTAAACCTAGAAAATCACATGTTGCCTCCGTTCTCACTGTTCGTCCTCCTTTTCTTTCTGATGGGTTCACTATTCTTCCTCCCTTCTTCCTAATGCGAGAGCAGATGATTTTATTATTCAGGTATGCATTCGTTTCTATATCCTTATTTATATGTATTTTTCTTATCTGATTGAAGTTATTTTTCCTTTTCCTATATTGATCGTATTTATTGAAGTTGATTTAAGTGTAATGTAATTGAAGAGGATTTTGGATAGATTAAAATATGACTCCTCAGGATATCTAATAAGATTAAAACAATCACATGGTGTTGTTTTTTTTTTCAAATGGGTTAAAGCAATCAAAAATCTGCGAGGATTTTGGATATATACATTGTACTGCGAGTATTTCTCATTGAGGCAGTACTCTGAACATGCTAAAGACACCTCTGTCATTTGTTGTTCAACTGAGTTTAGCGCTCCTGTATGTGGATGACAAGTATATCTGGCATCTTTGGGTTCGGAAGCATATATCTGAGTACCTCCTCAAGTATGTAAATCTTCTCTTTCTCATATTTTTCAATTACCGCATTTGTTCATTTTCAAAAGTTTTTACTAATTTTAAAGTTGTAAGCACTTGATAAAAGCTTGCTCTTTGGCATTTATGCGCACTCATTGCTAATTGTCATGTTGCGAAGTTGCCATCATCTTTATTTTTGACTATTTTATAGTGCACAATATGAAACTATCTATAAGACATGTGGTGTTTCTTATTGGAAACGAGAAGTAAGGTGAGACTTATCCTTGAATTTGGACTGTTGTCAAACCCATATGTATTCCAACAGCTTAGTCAGTCAGGTATCATCACTGACAAATCCAAATTGGTTGCGCCTCTTTGTTTGATGGCCCCACTGTGCTCTGCAAATTCTTTTACGTGTTTAAATTATTTTTGCTTATAACAGATTAGGGTCAGAGAGAAATAGAAAATAGTTTGGGCAAAGAAAATGTTAGTAATATGTGTTTAATCACAAAATGTCACTGATTTATTCCGTGAATACGCAATGTCGGACCTTTATTTTTTTTGATATTCTATAAATTACTAAAGCATATAAAACTTATTTGCAGATCAAATTCAAACTTGGTTTCGTAATTTCATTACCTCTAACGGGAGTTACTGCAACGATCATTCCAATCCTGCGTGATGTGGAGTTTTTAATGAGCTTTCAGTGTCAGTTCCCGACTAAAGGATTAACTATCTTTGTTTTGGAGGTATCCTTTGAGAATAATTTTCAGAAATTCTGGAATTGATTTTACGTTGGTTTCCGCTTTTAGTTATTATCGTAGGTGAAACTTTAGGAACTGTTGATATACATTTGTATTTCACTTTTTCGGTTAAACTTAATTGCTTGATCTATCTTATAGAATGAGTACATCAGCTTATTCATATTATTAGGCTGGCACCCCTAAAATAAAGAGAAAAATAAACTATGCTTCTAAGTAACAACAAAGGGCAATTTGTGCCATTTGCGCCACTATCATTCCTTAGCTGATTTTATATATATACTTTATTTATTTCAGAAGCTTCTTTCATGCAATATGTCAGATGCACCTGTAGGGCCATTACAGCAAAGTGCATGTTGCACCTACTAGAGCCTCTCAATGTTTCTCTTTACTCATCACATCACTTTTAAGGTACATGTCTCAGGATTAATTCACTTTCATTTTTGCAATGCTCAGATGCTTCAGTCTTTGTTGGCTGACAAAGCAAGTAATGCCGGAGCACCTGATAGAATGCTAGGTGAAATTCGAGGGGAATTCCAGGTGAGAGATGCTTTGAGAAATCTCTAGGACTTCATTTGTGTCTTTTTGTTACGTAATCATTTTTCTCGAATGTAGTAGTACAACAGTCATTTGTTGTACAGTGACTGGAGTAGGGGGTGGCTTGGGGGTGCTCCAGCCACCCCCAAATCTACAAAAAAACACTCAAAACCAAAATTTTCATTTGTGTTTTCCAGAATTTTTTTTATTAGACCCCCTAGAAACTTAAAAATTAACCCATGGTATGTTTTTAGCCCACCTAGACTTGGAATTCTGCTTCCGTCGATACCGGATTTAAGCATGGATGTACCACTCAGGAAAATGATTGTTAATTGTTATTAGCATCTTTGTGAAAACAACTTATCAGGTATAGTTTCAGGCTTAGGCAATTTTTCTCCTTCTGGATAATATTGATAGAAATTTTAAGTTTTGCAAGACACGTTTGTATATATTTTGTCTAACATGATCTATTTAACTACGCCATAGGAAGTGTATTCTGATTCCAAAAGTTGGGGTCCCATTCTGTTTTGAAAGTTGCTTAGTGAAGGTAGCATCTGATCTAACTTGCATTTCCACGGCGTAAGTATGCGTGGCTGGATTGCATCTGAAATGCACATGATGATCCAAAGAAATGTACATTTCTCATCGTCCATGTGGCTGTATACGTGGTTGGATTTCTTCTGTTAAATGGTTACGCCATTTATTCAAACTTGCATTTCTGTGTTTTCTTTTCCTTCAATGGAACGAGTTTCAATCCATCGTATTTGTTTCTTCATGTGCAGGTTCTGTATTTGTTAGGAAAAAATCATTTGGAAATGGTTCCAAGGCCTCTTCTTGCTGTTTTGAGAGGGCAGAAAGATTACATCTGTTAAGGCGGAAGTAAATGAATTTTAGGAATTCAATCACTTTCTCTAGAGTGCAACATCTGACTCAAGAATAATGGCAAAACCTGCTACTGGAATTTGGAACTCATCATGGTTCCTTGGAACCTCATAGGCTCATAAGACGTGGATGTTGAGGCAGACACAGAGTTTAGTATTTCCGTTCATCAATTTTGTAACTATGTGAGAATGGGAAATCTATTCTTGAGGTACAATTTTGAGTTGGTATGTACCTTCTTAGGAATTGCTTAGGCATTTGTCTATAACTGTCGTAGCTTTCCATTTTGAACATTACATCTCAAATACTAGCTCAGGTAACAATCTTTTCTTGAAATTCTTTTTCTTCTATATTGAGTAATTGCTATCTTAGCTCAAAATGGAAGAGCACATGGTTTTCAACCATGTAGATGTGCGGATCGACTCCCACATATGGTATTCTTATTTGAGTAGGCTAAAACCTTACATGATTCCGATGACAATATTAAATCTTAATTAAAGGGGGCTGTCATATATATCATTTTTGGTCGCATAATGATCGGGCAGTCCCATAGTGCATCGAGATTATTCAGATTTACATAACGGGCCTTAGACAAGAAATTAAGGGTAGCAATATTATGTTTTTGTATGGTTGAAATGTCTTAGTTAATAATTAGTTAATCATCACTAATTTGCCTACATGTTTTATTGTATATAACAACAAAAGTGTTAACGTCATGATACATACAGGAAGACAAAGCAGGCAATACACGATGGATCAACTGAAGTAGAGAAGAGGAGGCTGCTCGAGCAAAAAGCTCATCAAGCAGTTGTAACTATGTATGTAAACCCTGTCTTTCAGTTCACCATTATCAGCAGGCTAATGTTGAAAGCGGATACTATCATTGTTCTACTAGATATTATTGCTTCCACAAATTGAAAACAGGCTTTAATTTCCTTTATTCATTCATATCCACCATACATTGAGGAAATTTTCTTAAGTGTCGGTTTTATTTTAGTTATTATCAAAAATGTTGTAAATTACCAAAAGTGTTTTCAACGGTGTTTCTCTTAAGAAAATGGACAAAATTTACTATATATTTACAATCATGCCATACCTTTGTTAATGTGTTCACAACGTTTTAACAGTTTACACGGACGCCGAGAAAGCCCTGTTCCGAGCAACTACAATTAGCCATTTACTTGGCATTCCTGATGATCAGAAGATGTCTGGGACGATATTTAGTTCCCTAATGACTAGGCGCATTCATGTACCAGAAGACGAAGAAATCTGGTTTTGAGTTCAGGGAAAGGAAATATGCTTTAGGAAGCAGCAGTTTGCCGCAATATCAGGCCTTAGCATCACGCAGTCGGATACGTGCCGGATCAGAATTGTTTAACTTCCTCTTTTTCTTTCGATACGATTGCAGTTGATCTAGATGCTGACGAGATGAAAAAAGCTGTAGATAGGAAAAAAGCCGAAAGGAAGGAAAAGATAGTGCCACCTGGCTTAAGTGACCAAAATCCTAGCAAGAGCCCAAAGTTGCAACTGCCGGATAGTTTGGCGGCTACTAACCTGTGTCCACTAATACTTAGCGATGAGTAGGTTGGTAAGACCTCTCTCAGCAACTAAGTTTAAGCGGCCACCACCTGTATAAAAAAGAAGTGTTGGAAGTAGGCATTTGAGATCTTAGTATTAATGCAACAGTCTTAATAGGATTTATTCCATGGAAACATGAGAACTCATTCAAATCAGTGTTTTGATTCACTATGATCAAATGCATGGATGCACGAATTGTAAAAAAGATTAACATGAGCGACTAAGTTTAAACCGAACTCTTTTACAAATCCAACAACACATAACATATCTTTCCAATCAAAATCTGAAACTTTTAACACTCAGTTCAACAATTCAAAGTGAAAACCAAGTTCTCACGTATCCTTGCCTTCTCCATTGTTGGCAACTGACCTTCCAACAGTTAAAAAGCTAATTGCTCACCAACGTTTTTCAAGAATTACAACAATTTGCATATAGATTCTTGTACAAAAAACATTACCCAAAAAGGGGGTGATCACAAGTAGTTCCAAAACTGTTCTTTTTTTTTTTACTTTAAAACTCCAATGTTGGATTCTAATCTACGTTGAGGTAGTATAGAATGTGTTTTTGGTTATCACTGGAACACTTTAAGCAAATCCTCTGTGAAGATTGGATCCTACTGAAAGGGGGAAAATACATGATTTCAACTTGCTTGAGACTCTTAGAGAGGCCTTCACTGCATGCTTTATGAGTAATGGTTAATAAATTAGAAATGCAAAGTTCCATCAAGATCATTCTGCGAGCATCAACTACTGCAGCTTCTGTGGCTCCATGCCCTCTCTCCCTTTTATTTTGTTGCACGGGAAGAATATTAACAGCATACCCTCCTGCAAACACAAATTAAAGGAGTTGATACATTTTATAGGGTGTAACATGTCTCAAATTTAGAAATATAGTAATAGAGTAACTCGTGCAAAATAATGAGATAACCAGTCTCCGAATCCAAGTTGCACAGCTAGTACGTGCTATTTCAAACCTTCCCTAATTCATTTCGTACGAAATTTAGTTTACGAGTACTGCTATTGCATTCTTGCATAAAAAACCAAGGATAAAACAGAACACCATATGGTCCTATACTCAAACAGGAACATTAAAGAAAAATATTTGCAGGGCTTTCTCCAATTATGTCCCATTTGTCAAAAATGGCACTTTAGTTTTAAATTACATGTATTGAGGCCTTTGACAAGAACTTGCAAAGATTAGGTATTAATCTTTATATAAGGCTTGGATGGTAGATTAAAAATGAGTAATAGAGAACTGCCAGAAAAAGAAAAAATGAATGAGTAATGACAGACAATGTCTCCAACAGAACCTCTGAATTGGCAGATCGCTTTATGTAACAGAATTTATGTGTTATCAAGCATGCATATTGTTAGCGATTAAAAGGTTTTAAGTTTTTTAACAAGGAAATTCTCATTCAAAATATTAGGAGAGATTGCGGAGCATTTTTGCAGGCCACTCCAGAGCTAAAAAAAAAAGAACAAGTAGCAAACAGATGTAGATCAAAGGAAAACAAGATTCTCTTAGGAGGGGCAAAAACAAAGGTTGACATACTGACCTTTTGAAGCCACTGAGGACTCTTCGCACAGGACTCTGTTGCAGAAGACGATATTGCAGCAGGAATTGCAGATAACCGGAAACACATATCACCTGGGGACAACATGGATCAGAGAAAAGCATATCTCAGCCATATAGAGAAGCAATAGAAGGACCAACACCCGTTCGTGCTCCAGGCTTCCAAGCTTTCTGTTCTCGCGCTGCAAGCATATGGTCAAAGAAATCCTTCCTAATAAGCTTCATTTGAACTTGATATAAAAAAGAAATCAAATTGCTGAAAACATAAGGATTTTACCTCAGAATCATCGCCAAAGCACTCAACTGAAAACCTCTAAGACGCCCTACAACATCTCCTATCAAACCACTTAAAACGAACCCAAGAAATGCACCACCAAGACATGTAATCACCACCATACCTTAACTCATCATCAAGAAAAACAAAACAATTAAACTTATAAGCATCACGTATAGTTTCCTTCCCCAAATAGAAAACTACTAAAATACATTATATTAACAGTGTCAAATTGAAATTAAAATTTTATTTAGAATCAACTGAACCCGAATTCTGTTGACTCAAAATCACTGAATCAGTGAACTTTATTTAGTCTTAGGATAACAATGAATAACATTTAGTCTAATTCATATTGAACTATGATGGGAATGATTATAAATGGCCATATTGCCTAAACTACTGTAATTGTATGCTAAAAAGGCAGTCATTATGGGAGTAGTAAGCTAATACAAAGAATCCACCATCATAAAGAGAAAAGCATAAATTGTTCACTTCGAGCTGTTTAGTACGAGGTTTTTCGCCTGTGAGTCCATAGTAGCTTCAGTTTTGTCTGCATTTGCTACCATGAAATGAGAAGTGCCATTCAATTTGTTCTGGTATATTGACCGAGGGTAATCATGTTTCACTTACTTTGAGCTTTCGAACTCTGACGGGTCTGTGCAATAACTTTGAGAATCTGCAACCATATGGTAAAACATTTATCCAACCACGCCACACTGGCATCATTCTCACTGCCAAGTGACATATGTGGAACTTTCATGTCATCCTTGAGCATTGAATCCCTGCATATAATGAAAAAATAAGGGTCAACACGTAGATACCAGAAGACATTGCACTTGACTACTGTATGCATATAAAGTAGTTTAAGAAGTTCGAAGTTATTTACAACTGTACAGAAAACTCATCCTCCTAAGCAATTTTTTCCACCCACCATCTTACTCATTCTCCGGCCAATCACCACCATGTTATTGATTCTCACAAAACAGAAATACTTTACTTCATTTCTTAATGTTATGGTTTCCATTCTCAAACACAGGTAAATCAAGAAAACAATGTTCCAGACATACAAAATAAGCCGAAAATTGATACTAATTGAACCGAACAATCATCCAAATTTGTCAATCTTACAAACATACTCAGCATCATAAGAATAAATATGAATTCAAATTCAATAACCCCATTAAAAAATCAAATGTTAGAGAACCCAGAATCTAAAAACTTATTAGAAAATTTCATGTACTAACCATACAAAACCTCATTGAAGCTACTTAGAATCAAAGCTAATATAAACGGATCAAAATCCATCAACTAAATGCCTCCCTAGCATACTAATTCACACAGCTTGACCACCTAAGTCTGAAATTCATTTACATCTTAATTTAGACATCAGAGAAAACAACAAAACATACCCATACACACATCAACAAACAGAGTAGATTATGATACTCGCCTTTAACTGTAATCTATGTTAAGAACAGAGTGCTTGAGCTCACATTATGCAGTAGTGGTGACTAAAATTCTCCTATTCATCATCTAACTCCCTTTCAAACAATCTCATTAAAGATCAAATCTCCATCTGAAAACACAAATCAAGCTCGTCAAGAATAAACTAACCAAAACCGAGAGAAAATTCTAAGCGTAATTTTGTCAAACAAATTATAAGCATATGTAAATAAATAGAGAAATGGAACGTCAGAAACTTAACTGTTAGTAGAGAAGGAAAATTTCTGATACCTTTCTCCATCAAACTCTCTCACTGTTTTGCTTCTTCTCCCTGAAGTGGAAATCATACATTTTTTTTTCAATATCCAAAATTTAGCACAACCCGGACAGAAAAAACCTTCACAAGAACAAAGGTTTACCTCTATTTACAAAACCCCACTTCAAATATCTCAGATTTCCCCTATTACACCATCACTCAATTCGAAGATCTAAACCATAATTACAATAAAATAAAAACCCACTTTGAAGAAAATCATCGATTGCTCTTAATTTATAAGAAAGGGGTTAGGGAAGAAACAGATTCATTTTTTTTGACGAGTTGATACCGATAAAGAAGATGTGAAATTTCATAATGAAAGTGGAGAGAGTTTGAGGGTTTTAAATTGAGGTTATAATTTTAAACTTTTTTTTCAGAATTTAAATTTCAACCAAAATTATTTTGGGCGGCAGATTTAAACTAGAGCGCCCAAAATTCCCGCCTAATTTTTCACCTAAGATGTTTTTGGCGGCAATTCTCCACCACCGTTGGATAAAGAACTGATCCGTGTGCGTTTTTGCATTTGCAAATCTATTCATACGATGAAACAGTCTATTTTCTTACTGGCCGAAACATGTGTCATACGGATTGGACTAGGTGGCGAGCCACACTCTAGTTTTCTATTGCACAAAATATATCATACGGATCGGACTAGGTGGCGAGTTGTGACCCAAATTCGCTTGGTGATCGAAATTTTGCTAATGTGAACTTTTCTTCTATCGCCTCCTTGGTAAGATTGAGGCCAATAAAAATTTATTAAAATTTAGATGATTGATATTAATCGGAGAAATTGATGGAATCCGAGAGAAATTAAGTGAAGTAGACTGGTATTGGGTTAGATTAACGGATAACAAGTAAAAACAAGTGAAGTCGATGAAAATTCGGTTTGAATTAATAGGTAATAACCTTATAAACCCATGGAACCAAGAGAAATCGAGTGAGGTTGAGCGATATAAAATATATAGGATTGATATATAACAGGTGAAATTAATTAATACCGTAATGGGTTAACATGACAGAAACGGGAGAAGTCGATGGAATCCGAGAAAAATTGAATTCGACCAATATTGGGTAAGATTGAGGTTGATGGACATACGATTAAACTGATGGATACTATAGAAACCGATGGAGTTTAAGAGAGATTGAGTGAGGTCGAGCGATTTCGTGTAAGACTGATAGGTGATGGATGAAATTGACCAAGGTCGATGGACATTTGGTTATGTACATAGATGACGAATGAAATTGACCAAGGTCAATGGACATTTGGTTATATACATTGATGTAATTCGATGAAGAGATGAAATCCAAGAAAAATAAAGTGACGTCGATGACTAATATTGAGTAAGATGGAGGATAATGAGTGAAATTAAGTGAAGTCGATAGAGATTCAGTTTGAATTAACAGGTAACTATATAATACTACAGAATCCAAAAGAAATTAAGTAAGGTCGAATGATATTGGACAAGATTGATAGATTACGGGTGAAATTGACTAAGGTCAATGAGCATTCGGTTAAAAATTATAGTAGAAATTGAGAAAATTGTAGTGAGGTGGATGGACATTCGGCGAAGTTGATAGATAACTGTAGAAACCCATGGAAATTAGGAGACGAAATATATCAGAATTGAACATCACATGTTCAAAAATGACTAGAGTTAGACCAGAGTTTCTCGTTCGGATGAACTGAAGATGAAATATATTAGAATTGAACATCACAAGTTCAAAGATTACTAGAGTTAGACCCGAGTTTCTCGTTCGGATGAACTGAAGACAAAATATATCAGAATTGAACATCACAGGTTCAAAGATTACTAGAGTTAGACCTGAGTTTCTTGTTCGGATGAACTGAAGAAGAAATATATCAGATTTGAACATCCAGTTTCGAAGATTACTAGAGTAAAACCAAAATTTCTCATTCAGATGAACTCGGGTCATCAAATTCCCATAGATAGATTCCATGTTCTAATTTTGATGAACTGGGGATGTAAATTATCATATTATGGGAACCCGGGTCATTAGATTCCCATAATGACCATATTACCCTTAATATAAATAACGAACGAAAAGGATTAAATGTAATAATCATACGATGAAAATTATTAGGAGCATACGGGTTGACAGGTTTAACCCGCAGATTTACGGGTAGGGACGGGCTAACCCGTTTTATCAAGCCCTTATTTCTCCAACCCGCGTCTGGCTTGTTTAGGACTCAGCCGGGACGGGCGTGGGTTTTTCACGGGTCGGTCGGGTCAACCCGCGGGTTTTTGGCTGGTTTGCCAACTCTACCTCTAGCTATCACTTCCATTTCAAAAATTACTAGAGTTAGACCAGGGTTTCTCTTTCGGATGCACTGAAAATGAAATATATCAGAACCGAACATCCCAAGTTCAAAAATTACTAGAGTTAGACCAGGGTTTCTCTTTTGAATGAACTGAATATGAAATATATCAGATTCGAACATCCCAAGTTCAAAAATTACTAGATAGACCAGGGTTTCTCTTTCGGATGAATTGAAGATGAAATATATCAGAATCGAACATCCCAAGTTCAAAAATTTCTAGATTTAGACTAGGGTTTCTCTTTCGGATGAACTGAAGATGAAATATATCAAATTTTCGGACATCCCAAGTTCAAAAATTACTAGAGTTAGACATGAGTTTCTCGTTCGGGTGAACTGGAGACGAAATATATAAGAATTGAACATCACAGGTTCAAGGATTACTAGAGTTAGACATGAGTTTCTTGTTCGGATGAACTAGAGACGAAATATATCAGAATTGAACATCACAGGTTCAAAGATTACTAGAGTTAGACATGAGTTTCTTGTTCGGATGAACTAGAGACGAAATATATCAGAATTGAACATCACAGGTTCAAAGATTACTAGAGTCAGACATGAGTTTCTTGTTTGGATGAACTGGAGACGAAATATATCAGAATTGAACATCATAGGTTCAAATATTACTAGAGTTAGACTTGAGTTTCTCATTCGGATGAACTGGAGACGATATATATCAGAATTGAACATCACAGGTTCAAAGATTACTAGAGTTAGACCTGAGTTTCTCGTTCGGATGAACTGGAGACGAAATATATCAGAATTGAACATCCCAGGTCTAAAGATTACTAGAGTTAGACCTGAGTTTCTCATCCGGATGAACTGGAGACGAAATATATCAGAATTGAACATACAGGTTCACGGATTACTAGAGTTAGACCGGAGTTTCACATCCGGATGAACTGGAGAGGAAATATATCATAATTGAACATCCCAGGTTAAAAGATTACTAGAGTTAGACCCGAGTTTTCTCATCCGGATGAACTGGAGAAAATATATCATAATTGAACATCACAGGTTCGAAGATTACTATAGTTAGACCTGAGTTTATCATCTGTGAACTAGAGAGGAATTATATCTGAATTGAACATCTCAGGTTCGAAGATTACTAGAGTTAGACATGAGTTTCTCATCTGGATTTACTGGAGAGGAAATATATTGGAATTGAACATCCCGGGTTCAAAGATTACTAGAGTTAGACCTGAGTTTTTCATCCGGATGAACTGGAGAGGAAATATATCAGAATTGAACATCGCAGGTTCAAAGATTATTAGAGTTAGACCCGAGTTTCTCATCCGGATGAACTGGAGAGGAAATATATTAGAATTGAACATCAGAGGTTCAAAGATAACTAGAGTTAGACCTGAGTTTCTCATCCGGATGAACTGGAGAGGAAATATTTACTTTACTTATTTTCACAGTCTGTAATATTTACTTTACTTATTTCCGATAAGGGTAGTCTGGTCATTTTCACAGTTTCCATAATATTTATTGCACTAATTTCCGTTAAGGGTAATTATGGTCATTTTCACAGTCTGTAATATTTACTTCACTTATTTTTGATAAGGGTAATCTGGTCATTTTCACAGTCTGCATAATCTTTAGTTGCACTTTTTTCCATTAAGCGTGATATTGTCATTTTAACAGTCTGTAATATTTACTTTACTTATTTCCGATAAGGGCAGTCTGGTCATTTCACAATCTTCGGAATTTTTATTGCACTTATTCCTATAAGGGTATTCTAGCAATTTTCACCGTCTTCGGAAGAAGCAAATATGTCAAAGTCAATTTTCTACAAAGTCATGACTTGTTGACTTGGTCTTGATCCTGTTTTCTAATATTAAGAAAATTAAAAAGAAAAATGTATTTTGATTTATAGAAATGAAATATAATTGTTAGTTTGTACAAGTGTGGGAAAATTAGTGACAAGTAAAATTCAAAGAGTTATAATTTTGGGGTTGTTTTAGATGTGCTGAAATATTTGGGTGAAATCATCAGTTTGAATTATAATTGTGACTGTCTATAAAATTGTCAACAAATATTATTGTGACTAATAAAAAAATTTAATATTCCTAATTATTATCACGAATACAAAATTTAATAACAGTTATAAAAGAATACAAAATTTAATAAAAGAATTAAGCCGCGATGCCCGCACATACCAATCGCATGTCGGATCATAGCAGCTGGCAAGAGGATGGTTATCGCTGGATGGTTTGGCTGTGTCTAGGGCTGCACATGGGCGGGTATGGGCGGGTATAAGCTAAAACCAACCTCGCACCCACATACTGCGGGTTTTTTTTTTCATAACCAACCCCGCACCCACAAACAGCGGGCGGGTTTTGTTACCCGCCCGCTACGGGTTGGGCGGGTATGGGTTTAAACGGGTTTAAACCCGCTTTATATTCAAGTATTTAGAGTAACTTCTATTCTCCTTGATTAAGTGAGAAAAAAAAAACCAAAACCCCCAAAATATTCATATCTAGGAAGTTCACAGATGAAGATTAAGTGTTGAATCTGTTGATTTTTCGATTGTTGTCGATTTCTGGTGAAGATTCGAAGTTGTTGTCGTCGATTTCTGGTGAAGATTTCTGGTAATTGTCGTTCGTAGGTGAAGAAGAAGAACTGAGGAGGAAGAAGAGGAGAGGCCGAACAGAAAGAAGAGTGTAGAAAGTGAATGAGGGTTATCAGTTATCCTATCTACTAGTATTAGGGTTTCATAATGGACGACTAGGATTAGTTTTATCTAATGGTAGATAATCTGCGGGTTTTTTGGGCGGGTATGGGCGGGTATTAGCTTAAACCAACCTCGCACCCACAGATAGCGGGTTTTTTTTTCCATAACCAACCCCGCACCCACAACGGGCGGGTATGGATTAAAAACCCACGGACTTAGCGGGTACGGGTGGGTTTGGGTATCGTGGGCGGATCTTGTGCAGCCCTAGCTGTGTCCTTAAATGATCTTTTTATGGAAGCACTTTTAAAGCTAAGATGCAGCTCTTTTTTGGTTTTGAAATGGTTACCAGGGCCGAGATCGCCGTACTTGACTTTATTTGATGTTGGGGGAGGTGAACTAGAGGGTTCAGGATGTGGAGTTGATTCGGCATTATGAAGCTGGGGATATTTCTTGGCAGCCGCAAGGTTCTCAACAGCTATTAGACATCTCCTGACATTTCCATGCCTTGGTTAAGAAGTGGAGAAGAAGTGAAGAAAAAATGAAATGAGTTGAGTGTTACAAGAAGATACAAGAGGTGCCCTATGGTGAATACAATATAAAGCATTGGGTACACATTCCAAATTATATTTTATTGTGAACACAATGGAAACAATGTGTACACACTCTTATTATCGATTAGAATTAAAAATGAATGACCATCCTTATTGTGAACACAATGTGAAGCTTTAGGTACACATTCCAAATTATACCTTATTGTGAACACAATGGAAAACAGTAGGTACACATTTTTATTATTCATTAAAATGAAAAATGAATGTTATTGTGAACACAATGGGAAACACTGGGTACATATTCCAAATTATACCCTATTGTGAATACAATGTGTAGCATTGAGTACACATTCTTATTATTCATTAAAATGAAAAATGAAAGACTATCCTTATTGTGAACACAATGGGAAACACTAGGTATACATTCCAAATTATACCTTATTGTGAACACAATTGGATACAATGGGTACACATTACAAATTATATCTTATTGTGAACACAATGAAAAATAGTGGGTGCACATTCCAAATTATACCCCTATTGTGAATACAATTTGAAAAAAGTGGGTACACATTCTTATTATTCATTAAAATGAAAAATATGAATATCCTTATTGTGAACAGAATGTGAACAGTGGGTACACATTCCAAATTAATCTTTATTGTGAACACAATGTAAACCCATTGGGTACACATTCTTCTAAATAAAGAAAGAGTTTTTCGTATTGTGCATACAATGTTTAACAATGGGAACACATTTCATCAATTAAAATATTAATTAAGATGTTACTGTTTATAAAAAGGTTTCCAAATAATAATAAAAAAATATAATATGGAGGACTTAATAGTCATAACAATTTTAATTCAAGGGTAAAATAAGAAAAAAAAATCCATAGAACATTTTTAGGTATTTAGAAAAAAGTGAACATTTTTGATAATTAGAATTCCAAACACCACACTTTTGGGCAATGACCCCCATACATTCTGTATGTTTTACAGATAACTAATAAGATACTACAATGATATTACTGATGATGACCATGAGACGCGATTGGTCTTGGAACCCTCATTGCATCCACTGCTACTAGCACCTTTTCAAGGGTATATTTAAAAACTAATTTTAGCAAAAAATAAGTAAAAGCCTTTACAAGATCCATCTAAAAAGACTTTATAATTTAATTTGCAGGGAACCGTTAAGCGTGGTTGTTCTATCAGTGGGGAACAATAAGTGTGTGTTAAAAGAATGGGAACCAGGCCAGTCACTATTGGCTGTTGATAGATCAGGAGGACTGCTGTTATCACCGTAGTCAGGATTGTGTTCCCACACACGGAAACAGAAAATGAATGATGAGCAGCCATGGTTGACTGAGCTATGGTCGGAGATCATCATAACGATGATGCAGCGGTGGAACTGGGATAATTACCGACTGAAGAGTTCAAACCTGTTGTCACTGTGATATTGTAGCTTCTTATTGTTTCTTCCAGCAGGTAAATTAACCCACCATTCAAGAGTGGTCCTATATGATAGAGACATGCTATACTTGGAGCAGAGGGTGGTTGTATGGTAATCAAGGCAAGTGTTATGTTATTAGTAATATTATTTTTTTTGTAAATTGTTCTAGATAAGGTATTATGATCAGTATATGTTTCTCGGAGATCTCTTTCAAATTCAAATAGTAACTAAAACATGTATAGTACTGTTAAAGCCTTCTAACAGTTTTATGACTCTCTTTAACCTCTAAATGCCTATATAATGTGAATAGAATCTTCTAGAGTAGCAAAATCGTAAACAAAATTTGAGCTACGTTTCGTAAAATTGAATTCTCACATTGTTACATGCACAGTCATATAACAGGAATTTTCAAATGTCTGATTTCTTACAAATATGTGGGTAATATTCAACTGTTCTTCTCAAATCGAGGCGAGGCGAAGCCGAGCCACACCAAATCAAATCAGGACGGGGCGAGGCGAAGCCGAGCTTTACTAAATCAAAAATATGGTTAAAATAAAAAGATGCCCGATTCGTAACATACATGGACCAAATAATGGTGGATGGTTTTCGGGTCTGCCTGGTGCGTAGCACGGGCATAAAATCTAGTAAGAGTCGGAAAAACTCAATTATTTTTTTATTTTTTGAATCCGAACCTTCAAACCACACAAGCATACTTCAAATTTAGTTTGTTGTTGCTTAAATTGACCAAAATTTTCTGAAAAATGAGAAATTTTATACCTTGATTTGGGCTAAGTCAAACAAGTTCGGCTACAAAAACTGAAGAACAGGTAGCCGAACTTATCTGCTAATGTAGTTCGGCTAATGTTTATGAAAGCGCAGGTAGCCCGAACTTAGTATTAATGGAGTTTTTAGCTTTCAGAGAAAAGTTCGGTTAGAAGAAAAAAATTGTGATGTAACCGAACTAAAATATAGGGAATTCGGTTAGGAGGAAAAAAAACGACGTAACCGAACTCAATATATGTGATTTCATATAAAAGTTCGGTTAGGAAATTAAAAATTCGGTCAGGAAGTTAGAAAGTTCGGTTAGGAAATTAAAAGTTCGGTTATGAAATATTTTTTTGCGAAACAACCAAACTGTTCTTCATGTTCTTCGTTTCCGGCAAGTTCGGCTAGTTCGTAAAGTTTTTCCACAAAATTCCTAACCGAACTTAATACTGTAACTTCCATTTTTAACCTATTTTGATGATTACTACTCAAAATTTTCAATAAAAACCGAATTAGAAGTAATGGGTTTGTGGAAAAATACTTATGAACGGGTTTGTTTACAAAAGATTGATTAATCGACGATAAAAATTCAATGAATCGATGACCATGAAAATTTCATGATTTTGATTAGATTTGTACATGATCGGATTTAGATGATCATAAATTGATCATAGGGGAAGAAGAAGTTGTAGAGTTATAATTTTAATTAGGTTAAAGGGTAAACTAGTCATCTCCACCTTTTAGGACACCCCTTATAACTATAGGGAAGGTGGCCTAATCAAATCATGGTCCCCAAAAAACAATGGTGCCCGAAAAATCGTTCTTTAATAAGTAAAGCTAAGTTTGATGTCTCAGACTCTCTGGGTGGAACTAGGAATTTAGTTTGGTAGGGGCTTAGCAAGCCCAACATTTTTCTATCCCGAGCTTAAGCCCAATTTTAAGGAACATTTTTTCAGCCCAATAGAAATAGGTAGTATGAAAAAGAATCCTATTTTGAGGCATACAACTAATGACGAAATAGAGTCACTATGTGGTAAAATCAATAACTCCTTAACCATCATATTTTTATCATGATAATAATTAGAATCAAATATTAATGATTAGTAGTTAATGATTAGTGGTTAATGTCAATGATTAGTTTCGATGGGATTTTTTTTTAGATATTTAGGTTAGGGTTTGTTAAACAAGAAGAATAAGAAATTGGGCTTTTGAGATCGGCTGAACTAAGATAATTAAGATTTTTTAATACCGAGGTAGACTTCTAAACGAGGTTTAATGTCTATAGGTTGAATTTGTCAAAATAAATAAATAAATTTTTACAACATGAATCTACTGACCAGACCAGATGAGCGGTTTGGATGATAACCTATTAGCCGAACATATGTTTTTTTTTGAAAATATACCTAGGTTCGGCTGACAAGTTATCAGCTGAACCTCTGGAAGAATACCCAGGTCCCAGAGGTTCGGCTCATAACTTGTCAGCCGAACCTAGGTATATTTGCATAATATATAGGTTTGGAAAACAAGTTATCAGCCGAACTTCACTCAGTAACTGATGAATATAGGTTCGGATGATTCAAATAAAAAAATTGAACAAACGAACTTAGTGTTTTTTTTACCAAAGTGAAGTTCGGCTATCATTTTCATGTTTAATTATCAGCTGAACTTGTCATCGGCACTTTCAGAATGGAGAACAACGAGCAGTTCAACTGATAGTTCGTTTCAATTTTCAGTCAAACTTCACTCTGTAGTGCCATAACACCCTGGATTTTTCGATTTAAATTTAATATGTCAAATCAAACACTAGAAAATAAAACATGGGTTTGGAGGAAATGCAAAATAAAACATGGGTTTGGAGGAAATCCTTTGTACATAACCTTACTCGATTTGATTTCTTCTTCTTCTTCAGTTCGCGGATTAGAAGAACGATTAGAAGGATCACGATTCTTCGTGCAGATCATTTTATTGTCGTGTTTAATCGACGATCAAAGTTTTATAAATCGAAGATGATGAAAATTTAAAATCGGGATTTCATGAATAAGTTCCTTTGAGGAGACAAGATGAGGAAAATAAAACTGATTCTGTTGTAATTAGGTTTATGAGCTTAAGTTTTTAAACTAGGTTTCTAATTAATAAATAATTATTTTTGTGATTTAAAGTATTCTGTTGTAGGGCTTACAACCCACGAATGTGTAGCCCAACTAGGAACCTAGGGGTTTCCTTTACATATATATAAAGGATATTGTATCCATGTAACCCTATTATTCTGATCAATAGAAACCTCTCTTTGTCTCTTTACTTTCTCCATATTTTCCACTGCAACACGTTATCATGCACGACTCTACAAAATGGTGCAATTTTTTCTTTCTTCGTTCAAGATTGGTTATGGATTATTCCTTGAAGATTAGCGTGGTTCTGATCCTATTTGTTTATCATCATGGATGCGTTACCAGGTATTTCTTTTGAACAAAGAAATTTCGTTTAGTATATATTAGGGTTCCACAAACATATGATTATAAAACCTAGAGATTTCACCGTTAGTTTTTCATGCAACTTTAATATGTTCAACCCAATCAGTCATGACTTAGTGTGTTAAAATTCCAATCGGAATATGATGCAATCTCCAAAACCTGCGTTTAATAAAACTGTGTACGTTCAGAAAAGCCCTAATTTTTAACAACGTCTAAAAACCTAAGCTTTGAGAATTTCAACCGTCGGATTATGCTATATGTTTGGTATGTTTTTTATATTGTTCTTGGTGAGATACTGTAAGAATTTCATAAAGATCCAACCATGGAAATACTCAAAAGTACGTGATATTTCCAACTGTGTCCACAGAAACACTAATTAGAACAGTCATACAGCGTCATGGATAAGTTTTTATCTAGCCGTTGGATTTAGTTGAAATTTTATTATGTTACGTTATTATGAAGTAACTGTAAAAATTTCATAATCATCGGATATGTTTACAATTATTTTCTGATCACTAATGTTGGATGATGAAATTTCCAATTTTAGGGTTAACAATTTTAGGGTTAAAGTTGGCTCATATGCTAATAGTTTCAAGGTTATTACCAATGGGCCCGAGCACTTCATATATAATGGAACATATATGTGGACTTTTTTTAACCATGATATAGTCAACCCAATGGACCGGGCATTGACCAATCCGTTGACTGAGTTCTGACTAAACCAACTCGAATAAAATTTGACCTTTTGGACTCGAAGTACTTGAGCGCCATTAAAGAGCCTCTGATACAGAAGTCAATTGTGTCTACAAGGTATTTACTTCAATCATAAAAACCTTCAACCAATGACGATGCATTGTTCAAAAGATGAAGGCATAACTTCTACGTTTTAAGGCGACATATTGATTTCAGACGATGGAATGCTCTGAAGGAAGTTTTTGAAACATTCATGAAATTTTCCCCCGAAAATTTGAGTGTTCATTGGAATTTAAAACACTTGTAATATTGGCTCAACTAATAACAATACAAAGTAAATGTATTTACTGAGCATGAGACAGATACGTAATTCTGACTCATTGGAATGAGAGTTGGACGCTTGGTATAATTATTTACTGAGTATGATACAAGCGATGGAATGCAGGTATCATATAATAGCATCCAACTACAAGATATATAGAGAGTTCGAATGACAACAAACTCACTATATGTTAAAAG
Organism: Papaver somniferum; assembly: GCF_003573695.1. Taxonomy (NCBI): domain Eukaryota; kingdom Viridiplantae; phylum Streptophyta; class Magnoliopsida; order Ranunculales; family Papaveraceae; genus Papaver; species Papaver somniferum. The sequence goes on along the minus strand of NC_039366.1, from coordinate 68,063,000 downwards.
AAGTCCATACCCCCGCTTGTCAACATCAGTGGCAATACGAAACTTTCCCAATTAATATACTTACATTTTGATAAGTTTTTATTAATTATCTTTATTCAACTGAATTTTGTATGATTTGATCCTGGACTATTGGTTGTATGGTAGTTTAGTAAACATTTTTTTTAAAGTTAAAATAAAGAACTTTTTATGCGAAGAACTAAATTCATAGTTTGTAATTATGATGAAAAGTATATCATCCTCATGAATTGTAACACTCTAAAGTAAATGAGATAAATTTTATTTTGTTACGTAATAAGGCCACACCACTTATTACGCGAAGCTCTTAAGGAAATATATTAAACTGCTTGTTGAATTGTTTCCTTATGTAATACCATGCGATGATTGGATCATTACAGATAATAGCCGAACAAAAAAATGCTCAATCTTTGTTGCCTAATTAGTCTAAAGATTAAAAGTTACATGAGCTCTATAAGAACCAAGAGCTAGTTACATTTTGTTAAGTTTATACGAAGTCTGTGCAAACGGTTATTGAACGAAAACTAACCGTGAGAATGGGAATGCATCTACAAATTACCTCCAATGAATGTGAAAGGAATGACATTTTAGAGAAAATAATGGGAATTGACTCACTCAGGTTTTGACATAATCATAAAGACACTTTGGTTGTGATATGATGTTTTGTTTTGAAAGAACTCAAATGGACATCCTTTTATTTGAGTTAACAAGAAAATGGGAATCACAAAGATTGAAAGAATGCAAACGGCATCTCTCACAAGCAACTCTTTTTAAAGTACCTGAAACACCACCTCCCCTTGCATTATGCTTTTAAATTAATGAAGCATGTAACTTATTTTATAAACTCATTCTTTAGTAAAAAGGATTGAGACCATCCTAAGATGCAAATGGTAAACAACCCATTTTTTCAAAAGAAACAAGGTTATATTTGTGGACATATCCATAAAGAATGCGGTCCATTCAAGTGATTTATGGCTCTGGTGGATAATTCGAAGTGTTGAATTAATTATTGTTCACAAGAAATTATGCATTCTTGAAACAATTCTAGCACATATTATACAATTTAAGGTCTCACCAACCTTGTTATTGTTAGATATTTTACATCAAAAGGACTTGATGGATATTGCATGTTTAATAGGATCATTGTAGAGTATCATATACCCATGGTTTCGCAGAGGCTACCATCATAGGTTATATATGGTGTCTAAGGATAGGTTATGCGCAACAACCTTCCTACAAATGCTTGGGGGATATGCAATATTATACGCATATTCACTTATTCGTTTTAGAACCCATAATTAGTCAACCATTTTTCCGTACCAGTTGGTAACTGGTTATAAGCATGACATTTGTGTTCTTACGCATTTTTGGTTGCACTATATATGTGCCATTACGAGTCCACATCGTACTATGATGGGTCAAAAAAATGATTAAGTAATTTTGTTGGATATTTATTCTCAACAATTATCCGCATTTTAAAACCTTTGGCAGGAGATCTCTTACCGCTAGATTTGCGGGTTATCAATTTAATGAGACAGTCTTCCCATCGTTAGGGGGAGATAAGAAAAAGTATTTTATAAGGGAACGACATGAATTGTCGTGGTGTGTTCCCACTGTGTCTCATATTAATTCATGTACTCCACAAATGTAAATGTGAAGTGATAAAGAATATTCGATTTTCAGAATGTACACTGATGTTGCTAAAGTAATGAGATCACACATACCAGCTGCAAACCTACCTGCAAAGTTACAAATCCTCAATACGGGATATACACCATAGACTAAGGTCGTGGCTCCATAAAGGAAGTTGGAGAGACCACTTGGTTCGATCAATCCTCACCTAGAAAGGAAGTAGGTAAGTAAGACACAATTTATTTATATCATCAGAAATCATCTCATAAGATTGTCTCTGAATATGTCCATGAATCAAACTGGAGGACGCTCCGAAGTTTTAAATGATTCTAGAGAACAATGAAATCCTGACGGATTATGAGAATGCATATGAGTCAATGGAACGATCATACGTGCACAATGATAATATAATCCATAAATAGTTGCTCCAGAAGTAGAGTACAATGAGATCAAACTATGCTTTATTTTGATTAATTTCAAATAAATAACATATTTGGCCTACGCAATCCAGGTAGAACTTAGTTCTTTGACAAATATATAGGTATTTGGTGTGGTAGTGCTAACCAACCTAGTGTAAAGCCTGTGGGACATATGTGGTTATTTGTCACAATGAGAAGAATGAGGTCTTAAAGTATAAAGAATCACCTTGTGGCGCGAGGTTTCAAAAGAACATCATAATGTTCAGTTAATTAGTTTGCTTGGTAGTTTCAAAAGAACTTGAAACATAGTAGATGTGGTTATATCTCTGGAGATTTAGACTCAAAGATATTTGCAAAAGTGCATGATGGCCTTTAGCTTCCCAAGTCGAATGACTCTAAACCACGGAGTGTGTTTGCAGTTATACTAGGAACACTCACTTATTGATTTAAACAATTAGGCGGATGTGGTATACCCGTCTAAATGACTATTTGATTGGGAATGGATAAACAAGTAAGGTTTTGTACCATGCGTATTAAATAAGTTCCTGATTCAGAATTATAGCTATCTATGTCGACGGTATGGACATGATAAGTACTCTTAATGGAATAAGAGATCTTATAAGCTATTTAAAATCTGAATTTGAGATGAAAATCCCGGGAAATATCGATCTTATCTATGTTCTAAACTAGAAGACCGAGTTTGTGGTATATTATTCCACCAGTTTGCATATGTCCATTGTCAGGCAATTTAACAAGGACGTGCATGCTTCTAGCACTCTCATGATTAGTCGAGTTTCAAATGTACATAAATGACCAATTCGACTAAAGGAAGATGACGAAGTTGTGTCGGGAGATGGACTTTCCTTATCTAAGCATAATAGATACATTATTGTACTTAGCATAATGTACTCGACCAAATGTTACATCCTCAATTAACTTGTTAGCTAGATATAGCTCAGCACCAATGCAACGTCATTGGAATGGTATAGTGAATGTAATCATGTGCTTAAAAGTAACCATTGATATAAATTTGTTTTATCCATACAAAGACATAAAAAGGAATGCTAATGAAAGTGCAATCCAAAGGTTGTTGATTATAAAGGAACAATAATCTCTTCTCCAACGAAAGTAATCAGGGGGAGATACGGTAGACTATTTTCTAGGTCATTACCAATATTCAGTTTCGAAAAGTACATGACTAAAGGAATAGCCTGGAACAACTCTGAAAGTAATCAGGGGGATATGCCGACATCATGGGTCGGGAGGATCCAAGGATATGATGTCGACATAATATACTTTGGAATTGAATCTGTGTTGTACTCTTTTTACCTTCGATCGAGAATAGTTTTTCCCAAAGGGTTTTGTTACTCGACAAGGTTTTTAGCGAGACAATACTAAAAACATCTAATGGTGTGTAAAACTCTTTTCCTTCACCGATTACTTTTTCCTACAGGGCTTTGTTGCTCGACAAGGTTTTTAATGAGACAACAACAAACACCGGCAAGTAATTTCCCAACTAAGGTTATTGTCTTTCCCAAGAGGATTTTCTGCCTTAAGAGTTATGTAGCAACTAGTCAACTTCAACGGAGCAAAGTGATCATCTGCAACGGATCACCTTTACTTGGATCTGTCACGTTGTACTATTTTTCCTTCATCAAGGTTTTATCCCAATGGGTTTCCTTGTCAAGGTTTTAATGAGGCAACATATATGCATCCAACTATGTTCTAAGTTTACTTAATATTGTACTCTTTTTCTTTAGTTCAGGTTTTGTCCCTTTGGGTTAGCCTGACGAAGTTTTAACGAGACAATTAACTTAGACTCGTAGATCTTTGAAGATCGTATTGCATGTGATGAACTACATGCAAAGTACGAGACAACATGTGAAGTGCTACATGTGAAGAGTTGTACCAAGGTTTTCCCCACTTGGATTTTCCTTATCAAAGTTTTAATGAGGCGGCACAAGTCACCAAGGAGAGGACAACATTTGAAGAACTATATTCGAAGCACTTTATGTAAAGCACTGTATACAGAGTTGTAGGGCTTACAACCCACGATGTGCGGCCCAACTAGGAACCTAGGGTTTCCCTTTACATATGTATAAAGGATATTGTATCCATGTAACCCTATTATTCTGATCAATAGAAACCTCTCTTTGTCTCTTTACTTTCTCCATATTTTCCACTGCAACATATTCAAAGATATCTAAGTAATTTATTACCTATAAGTTACCCCTTATCACCCCATCCTAGGTATGATAATCAATTTGTATGTCTCAAATTTTTGGAATATGCTTCAAAATACGATTCATGAAAAATAGGTTTTCCAAATTTTGACCCTAACTTAAGCCAGGGGAAGCATGTGCATAGATCCTCCCATGGATGTCTGCTCTCCTTACGTGAAACGTTGAGACTTGAGAGATCCTATAAAACTTGGTCTGATAAGCCACAAGTTAGTTGCTCAAATTTTGGTCACGAGACCTAAGGGGCCATCGAATTGGCCAAACTTGCAGATCTTTTATAACGGGCCCGGGCCACTACCCGCTAACCGCCTAAGTATTAACACATTCCTTAATCATACAATTTCCTAATCGGGGGAAGAGGATTCCTGTACATATAAAAGAATATATATATATATATATAGGTAATACTTGGGTTTGATTTGATGGAAGGATTTCAAAATAATACAATGATGCCACAAATTTCAGATAAACTGAATCAGAATTCACCAATAGAATTTGTGAGTAAAACATATGATATTGTGGATGATCCATCTACAGATGCTATTATTTCTTGGACTGAAAGTAACAACAGTTTTGTTATTTGGCAACCTTCGGAGTTAGAAAAGCATATTTTGCGTATGCGTTTTAAGCATAAAAATCTTTCCAGCTTTGTCAGGCAGTTGAATAATTATGTAAGCCTCTTTCTCTCTTTCCTATTAATCTCCCCTTATTTCCCTAGCGTTTTTTGTTCTAATTATTGATTTTTAGGTTTTAATTTTTTTTCTCTGCATACATTAATTGTGTCAAACAAACCTTCGTTGGGGCAGGGGTTCAAAAAGGTTGACCATGACAGGTGTGAGTATGCACACAAAGATTTTTTAAGAGGTCAAAAACACTTGTTGACGAGAATCAGGAGGCAAGAATCCGGCAAAGTGGAGAAGCAGCAACAACAACCTCAAGGACAGAGTTCATCGGTTAGCGCATGTGTTGAAGTGGGGAAATTTGGACTAGAAGAAGAGATAGAGAGACTTCAGAGGGACAAAAATGTTCTTATGCAGGAAGTTGTTAGGCTGAGGCAGCAACAACAATCAACTGATCTTCAGTTGCAAACTTTAGGGCAGCGGCTGCAAGGTATGGAGCAGCAGCAACAACAAATGATGTCGTTTTTCGTGAAGGCCGTGCAGAGTCCAGGTTTCTTAGCCCAGTTGGTGCAGCAACATAATGAAAATAACAGACGGATTGCTGGAGTTAATAAGAAGCGAAGATTTCCTAACCTTGAGGACGGTCATTCTACTCCTGCTTCTGATGGACAGATCATTAAATATCAGCCGATATTGAATGAGGCAACACAAGCAATGTTGACGCAGCCGAACCTTGCTTCGCCATCTCACAGATTAGATGAAGATACCAATGGAGATAGTATTTCCATCGATGATATACCTTCACCATCCAGTACACAATTAGACAGCGTGAGTACATCAAATCTGATATCTAATGTCACCCTTTTGGGGGTCGCTCCAACCTCTGGACATTCACTTTTATCAGTCCCATCAGGGTATTCAGGAATGCGTCTCTCAGCGGAGTTTCAATCTTCTGGTGATGTAACAGATACGTTAATAACAACAACAGCAAGTCCGTTGCCAGACATGAGTTTCTTTGACGCACTGGAAAAGGACCTCATGCAGGACATGGGACTGGAAAACGAAGGCACTGAAATTCCTGGTGCAGGTTTTGTGGGTCATGGGACAGGAAACGGGGATGTGTATAATGATTCATTGGGGGCAGATGACACGATCTCCCCGTTCGGAAGTGGACAGTTCTCACCTGATATTGATGTGGATATGTTGGTCGACGGGTACACCACTAAGCCTCCTGGCACAAATGGTTCTTTTTGGGAACAATTTCTGACGGCATCAGCATAATATGGATCCGTTTACACAACAAATGGGGCTTCTTACTTCGGAAATTGATGTTGCAGCCTGAATAATTAACTGAGCTCGCTACCACTGAAATGTTAAATTGTCAATTGTATTCTTTTTAGTTACAGTCATGTCTTCTGAAGGTGGAGAGCTACTAACTTACAAATTCTGATTTTTTTTTTTTTTTTTTTTTACAATAGATCTAATATTCATGTCTTCTGAATTTGCTTATAAGTGATCTATTAATACTGTGGTTGAAATTGTATGATTACAAGAAGTCTTGCTTTTTTTCTTTTCAACTTTCTGAATTTTAACCATCTCCCTACAGTTGGGCAGACTTGAATGCATTTTTTCACTTAAAACCAAGAGCCAGAACCAGACATAAATCTGGACAAAGAAATATACTAGTGTAAAGATGACTGGAGGAAGGACAAGTTAAGGTAATATAAGCAATATACTTTCTTCTCAAATTTATTCATGCACTGATAAGATAAGATGACAACTGCATAAAGCAAAAGATGACTGGAGGAACAAAAGATAAGTTTCTCACAGACAGAAAACAGAAAACACACCAACAGATGCTAAACAATCTTCTCCGAAACCAATGACATCAACAGAAACGTTCAATTACCACCACGGAGACGAAGGACAAGGTGAAGGGTAGATTCCTTCTGAATGTTGTAATCAGCAAGAGTGCGACCATCCTCGAGCTGCTTTCCGGCGAAAATCAACCTTTGCTGATCTGGAGGAATTCCCTCCTTGTCCTGGATTTTGGCCTTGACATTATCGATAGTGTCAGAGCTCTCCACCTCCAAGGTGATTGTCTTCCCAGTCAAGGTCTTCACGAAGATTTGCATACCACCACGAAGACGCAAGACAAGGTGAAGTGTGGATTCCTTTTGTATGTTGTAGTCAGCGAGGGTACGCCCATCTTCCAATTGTTTCCCTGCAAAAATCAACCTCTGCTGATCTGGTGGAATACCTTCTTTGTCCTGAATCTTAGCTTTAACATTGTCAATGGTATCTGAACTCTCAACTTCTAAAGTGATGGTCTTCCCAGTAAGGGTCTTCACAAAAATTTGCATACCACCTCTGAGACGAAGCACCAAATGGAGAGTGGACTCCTTCTGGATATTGTAGTCGGCAAGGGTCCGACCATCTTCCAATTGCTTTCCGGCGAAGATCAAACGTTGCTGGTCCGGAGGAATACCTTCCTTGTCCTGAATCTTGGCTTTTACATTGTCAATGGTATCTGAACTCTCAACTTCCAAGGTAATCGTCTTTCCAGTAAGGGTTTTCACGAAGATCTGCATACCACCTCTGAGTCGAAGAACCAAATGGAGAGTGGATTCCTTCTGGATGTTATAGTCAGCGAGAGTACGGCCATCTTCCAATTGCTTTCCAGCAAAGATCAACCTCTGCTGGTCTGGAGGAATACCTTCCTTGTCCTGAATCTTGGCTTTTACATTGTCAATGGTATCTGAACTCTCAACTTCCAAGGTAATCGTCTTTCCAGTAAGGGTTTTCACGAAGATCTGCATACCACCTCTGAGTCGAAGAACCAAATGGAGAGTGGATTCCTTCTGGATGTTATAGTCAGCAAGAGTACGGCCATCTTCCAATTGCTTTCCAGCAAAGATCAACCTCTGCTGGTCTGGAGGAATACCTTCCTTGTCCTGAATCTTGGCTTTTACATTATCAATAGTATCGGAACTCTCAACTTCCAATGTAATGGTCTTGCCAGTCAGGGTTTTGACAAAAATCTGCATACCACCTCTGAGTCGAAGAACCAAATGGAGAGTGGATTCTTTCTGAATGTTATAGTCGGCAAGAGTACGCCCATCTTCCAATTGTTTTCCAGCAAATATCAACCTCTGCTGGTCTGGAGGAATACCTTCCTTGTCTTGGATCTTGGCCTTGACATTATCAATAGGATCGGAACTCTCCACTTCCAAAGTAATGGTCTTGCCAGTCAGGGTTTTGACAAAGATTTGCATGCCACCTCGTAGACGAAGGACAAGATGGAGAGTGGATTCCTTCTGAATATTGTAGTCAGCTAGAGTTCTTCCATCTTCCAACTGTTTCCCAGCAAATATTAAACGTTGTTGGTCTGGGGGGATTCCTTCCTTATCTTGAATCTTGGCCTTCACATTGTCAATGGTGTCTGAACTTTCAACCTCAAGGGTGATGGTCTTGCCAGTGAGGGTTTTCACAAAGATCTGCATCTGTAAATCAATTATAACAACAAACTCATCAGACGATGATAACTAGAAGTACAATAAACAGATAGGCATTCTAGAATTACATAAAAACCCAAGACAAAAGGCGCCCAACTGTCTTGTATGAGTAATATAAGCTTACACACAAGACCACAACAGAAGGGCATCCAAATTGACATTATTTCAAGCTCAGAATAGTTGAGCAACATCAAGCTTAACATACAGCATACTAGTCTATATATAACTCTTATGATACCATAAATTGAAGCAGCAGCAGATCCATAACCATTTAAAACCTAAATTAGCAGGAATTGACATACGGATGATCAAATAAGAATCCCAAGCCATACCAATCCAAGATTCCTAACAAACAATATACAAAAAAACAAAGATCCAACTAATTTGAAACATAAAAACACAATTCAAAATCTCCAAACTAATGTCGTCAAATATATACCCAAAACAACACAGTAACGACTAACCCAATCAAATCAAGACGATAAAAAAAAAAACCATTAACCACAGACACAGTCTAAGTCTATGCAGAATGATCTCATAAAAAAACATATCGACAAGAACAATCACTAACCCCTTAAAAAATCTTCATAACATAATTAAATCAAAGAGAAAATTGAGTAACAGGATCAAAGTTTAGAGATAAGATTACCTTGAGAGAGGAGGGTATTGAAGATACTTAGGTTAGATCACCGAATATGAATATTAAGATTGATTTTTCCGAAGAGATGAGATTGAGATTGGGAAAGACCGGAAGAGTCTATTTATGATCGTACCTAATACTCAAGACATCCTCGGTTCTACGCGGAAGAGGATAAATCACGAACCGCCTAAAGATAGTATTATTAAATTCTAGAATCGTCTCTTTTCTTCTTTTTAGCAAAGAAAAATAATAATTCTGGAATCTTCGCGATACCGATGGAAACGCAAGGACGAAAGACGTACAAAAGAGCATCTCCAACGTGGGTGCTACTAATCCTACGTGGAGTTTTTATTTAGATCCTTAGGTGCCACTTAGGAGCGGGTCGACTACGGATCACAATATCAAAATCCACCGTATGGTGGGTCGATTGTGGGTGACAGCTTCCCTCACCCGACCCAACCCACCCACCCACCTAAATATTTCTAAGTTAATTCTAGCCCTTAGATTACCTATCCTAGATGAACCACAACCGTTGAGGTAATGATATATAATGCTTATAAATGCTTTTCTGGCAGTAAGAGTCAGCTTATGGTGTTAATTTTCTACACTTTTAAGTAACTTCTTATGATGTTAATTGCCTACACTTGACTTGGAGTCAGCTTTTTGATAAAAGTTATTACATCCAATCTGTAAGAGTCTTTTTTTTTTCTTTTTTTCTGAAAGTTAAATAGATTTAAAGAGCAGAAAAAATTCACAGAGAGTTACTCAATCTGTAAGAGTCTTAGTTATTTGTATACAGGTATGCTTAACAGTAAACTGTAAGTCTGTAACTGTAATGTAATGTTCATTGTATTTTATTGAGGGTAACCACGACCCACCCGATCCAACCCGTCGTAATATGGATCGGGTGAAAACCGACCCATTGTAATATTGGGTTGATTGTGGGTGACAACTTCTGTTATCCACCATCAGTGGGTTGGGTGGTGGGTGAAGCCAAAACCGCCCCAGTCCAACCCATGTGCACCCCTAGAGATGACTTATGGTTAGTGTCTTGACTCCTGCGTGGGCAGATGATTCACCGGGCCGATCTAATTGTGGCTAATGTAATGGTTGGTTGCATGACTCTGACCATACGAATCTTCTTGAGGTTGCTAACAATATGTTAAATCAAAATGTGTGCAGATAATGAAAAGCAAAAATATGAGCACAAAGATTCGTAAGTATATAAAAGTACAACAGAAAATACATTAATCGATTGCATAGTTATACATACATAGAAATATTAAACTCAAGCATGCTTCAGAATCTTCAGATAACCCAAATACATACTACTGTGATACTCAAGAATTTGGGTGTCTCACTTGAGCTAATATTATTCTAGTACATGTAAGATAAACGAAAACTGCATAGTGTAGTACTGTGGTTGGCTTTTATTTTAATACATATAGATAGTTCAGCAGGTAAAATGCTTACAGTCGGGGCTATGTTCCAGTTCTAAATAATGGGATTGCGGTTGTGGGCACACGAACCACGAGGGTGTCCGAACGCTCACAATCAATCTTTAACATCTAAGGAGATTATGATGATGGTACCCTGGTGTTGATTCATTGGCTCAAAACCTTCGGGTTTATCATGGCCTCCTCCAACCACTCCAGGCGTGGCGTTTGTGCATGGGATATAAGTATTAAGGAAAACGAAACATATAAGCAAACACGTGCGGAGCTAAATGAATGTAAAGTGCTGAAATGTAAATAAGACCAAGGTTTACGTGGTTCAGCACTAAGGGCTACATCCACGGGATTTGTTGTTCTACTATGTTCTTCACGGTTACACGAATAGTTGAATGATTTCTGGGGTTTACATGTTTCTCTCCTCTAAGGGATTAACTTACCTTTACTATTTCTCTCTCTCTCTCTCTCTCCTTCCATTCCTGATGTTTTCGATCCTCTTTCCTCTTGGTGGAGATTGGGTATTTATAAGGTTAGAACGTGGGACCCATCTCTGAAGACCGTTGGAACCTTATCTTCTTGTGTCCTTGCGTCCATCACGCGGAGGTCTGCGTTTCCCCCTTGATCCCGCAGAGTCATCCTCGCTCGTTCCACAGGTTGGTCGACACGTACACTGCTCAGAGTGTTTAATGTGGGTAGTTGAGGGGTCTGCTCGTGTCAGACAAGTGTCTTCTGCCCCTGTCAGTCCGTGTCAGCTAACTTTCTCTCCACCGTTGATCTTAGCTCCTCTTTTGGGGATGAGATAAAGTAACTCCTCGAGGTTTATTTGGTGTTTCGTGACCCATCATGTTTTGATGTTTTTGGCCTGCATGCTTTCCACGTACCTCTTTATATACACGTGTCTGATAGTGAGATATATGTGTACACAATTTGCCCCTTTTCTTCAGGCTTGAATGACTAATGGGTGCCTTGAAGAAAAACTATCGTCGCATATTCTTCTCACTCCTAATAACTTCTCCTAGATACTTGGGCACGTCTTTTATTCGTGCATTAACTGCTTATGTAACGGGGTGTCCGAACGCTCACAATCAAGCGCCAAATTGTGGGCACACGAACCACGAGGGTGTCCGAACGCTCACAATCAATCTTTAACATCTAAGGAGATTATGATGATGGTACCCTGGTGTTGATTCATTGGCTCAAAACCTTCGGGTTTATCATGGCCTCCTCCAACCACTCCAGGCGTGGCGTTTGTGCATGGGATATAAGTATTAAGGAAAACGAAACATATAAGCAAACACGTGCGGAGCTAAATGAATGTAAAGTGCTGAAATGTAAATAAGACCAAGGTTTACGTGGTTCAGCACTAAGGCCTACATCCACGGGATTTGTTGTTCTACTATGTTCTTCACGGTTACACGAATAGTTGAATGATTTCTGGGGTTTACATGTTTCTCTCCTCTAAGGGATTAACTTACCTTTACTATTTCTCTCTCTCTCTCTCTCCTTCCCTTCCTGATGTTTTCGATCCTCTTTCCTCTTGGTGGAGATTGGGTATTTATAAGGTTAGAACGTGGGACCCATCTCTGAAGACCGTTGGAACCTTATCTTCTTGTGTCCTTGCGTCCATCACGCGGAGGTCTGCGTTTCCCCCTTGATCCCGCAGAGTCATCCTCGCTCGTTACACAGGTTGGTCGACACGTACACTGCTCAGAGTGTTTAATGTGGGTAGTTGAGGGGTCTGCTCGTGTCAGACAAGTGTCTTCTGCCCCTGTCAGTCCGTGTCAGCTAACTTTCTCTCCACCGTTGATCTTAGCTCCTCTTTTGGGGATGAGATAAAGTAACTCCTCGAGGTTTATTTGGTGTTTCGTGACCCATCATGTTTTGATGTTTTTGGCCTGCATGCTTTCCACGTACCTCTTTATATACACGTGTCTGATAGTGAGATATATGTGTACACAGCGGTGAAGTCAAATATTAAACGGTTTGTGAACCATATACAATCTTACTGCACCTTTTGTTGTGTTGCCGAGGAGTCCATTCTACACTTGTTGTTTGAATGTCCAAAAGCTATCTTGGTTTTCAATCAGGCAGGTTTAGAAATTAACGCTCAGTTATCTTTAGACATGGATAATAGTTTCATAATGAGAGTCTGCATCATTTGGAATTTGTGGAAATTAAGGAACGGGATGGTTTTCTCTAATGAAGTCTTTTCAGTTAACAATGTTCTGCACAAAGCATATCAGGACTTCAAGCTATGTTTGGACAATTCCGCAACAGATGATCATCAAATCAATGAATTATCGTCTTCAAATATTTTCTGGAGTCCACCGGAACCTCATTATGTAAAGATAAGTGTTGATGCAGCGTTTATACCAAACAATGGCGCAGCGGGAGCTGTTGCTCAGGATCACAATGGAAATTTTTTGGGATGTGCTACAATCACCTTTGATGCAACGTCATCATTACTTGCTGAAGCAATCGCTTGCAAATTGGGAATAGAAGCGGGAATCAAATTTGGCTTCAATAAAGTGGTGATTGAAGGTGATGCTTCAAATGTCACAAATGCAATTCTTGGAGCATCTAGAGATATCTCATGGAGCATCAGATCTGTTATTCTGAAAGTTAAAGATGCAATTCCTTCTTTTGTTGATATTAAATTTCAACGTGTTCCAAAAAATGCTAATTACTTGGCATACGAGTTGTGTCAGTATGCAATGCATGAAAATGTAAATAACTGGTGGAATGCTAATTCTCCACCCCTTTGTATCTCTGCAAACCTCAATCTTACCGAGGTAGTTGAATAAATTGGGAGCTCTGTTGAGCTCCTTTCTCCCTTCAAAAAAAAAAGTTACCCTTGATGCAGACACTAGTGCAAGAGTTGGCACAGCCGTGGAATTCCTCTCCTCCTATGGCTGAAACATCATTTTGAATACTATTACACTTAGTAGTCATGCAACTAGAGATGCAACCCCTTTCGGTAGCAGAACTGGCGGTGAAAAGAGCTGGAGATGGTTTCCCTTTGCATTGCGCCAAACAAACCCCTTTCTTGATTCCTGAACATACGATGTAAGCCACTTTAGGTTTAACACCCTTACAATTTTTCAGAAGGCAGTTGACGTAACACTTAGACTTCCCCGGTGGCTTGACGCTCGGAGGTTTGATGCCTGGAGGTTTGACACCTGATGGCTTGATGCCCGGTGGCTTGACAGGAAGCTTGCCTGGAGGCTTGACAAGCTTGGATGCAGCATGCTCAGCTAACAAGGCAATCACTATGACCATCACAACAAGTAAAGCTTTTCCCTTCATACAGTAAAACTTCTTTAAAATAATAGCCTTGGGACCGAGAAAAAATATTATTTTAGAGATATTATTATTTTGGCGAGAAGAATTTTAACCTGCGCAAGCGTAGTTGGGACTAAAGAATTTTATTATTTTAGAAAGATTATTATTTTAACGAGTATTATTTTAAGAAAGTTTTACTGTACTTTCTTCTTGACTTGTTTCAAAAAATTGAACTCTTGTGTTTTTTTTTGTGCCGATTAAGTCTAGCGAGCTGCCAAATTTATAGGAGAAAAATAATCCAAATATCCAAGAAGTTTGAATATGTGTTTATTGCACAAAACTGATCAAACTACACAACAAGGTCGATCAACGGACATGATGTATCTACTGGTCATGCATATGCAAGGTCCCAGAATTTGTGTAGTATGTACGAGTCAACATGACTTATACGTACAGTTATAAATGAAAGGGCCTGCACTTGTGACATGTATGTGTAACCATAAGCAAAACATATTTGGATGAACACCCTAAGTTTTTATGCTATCTTTTGATGGCTTCGATTCTTTTACACTTTTTTTGCTTGGCGATCCATAAGGTTTGAAAGAGGGTGTGTTAACTTTTACTCTCATCCCTCCCATCCCTCTCATTTCTACGATAATCTACTAGAACAGCAGAAGCCCTAATGCATAAAACAGGTGAATTAGGTTAAATTTTAAATTTACACATGTAAATATATAGAGTTGCCGAATTTAGAGGTTCGCAAAACTTGTTCCGAAAGTTGTGCAAAAAAAAATGGAAATAAATGAGATTGGACCTACTGGTTAAAGGCTTTATAGCTGCGTCCAACCAAAGAACAAGAGCACTCTTTTTGCTCCTTTTGAAAAGAAGGGATCATGAATAGAAAAACAATCTGCCATTACTCTAGTGGCAGAAATATACACAAACCTTTCATGTACGAACACGGACACCCGAGTCTTAACGACCATCTGCACAAACAGAAATACCATGTAGCTTCAGAGTAAAGCTTTTGTGTACTGACCCAAAACCTTCTTGGCGTAACTTATCCTTGAAATTCCAGGGATTCTATAAGTTTAGGTCGGGGCACGCTCACCTAAGGAAAGCGACTACAAGAGCTGTGAACACATAAATCTCGAAGCCATCCACGTGTTCACAAACAATATTCGCATACATTCTAATTCTGAAATTGTACGTCGTATATGTAAAGGGGATGATTATATCGATTCATCGACTCTAAGCCTTGGGGCTTGTCATTGTCTAGTTGAATATTATCATAAATAATGTTCGTATAAAAGGGGTAAACAGAGAATCAAACATAAATGTAAAGCACATGACGTTCAATGCAGAATGTAAAGTGCTGAAATATAAATGAGACAAAGATTTACGTGGTTCGGCACTAAGGCCTATATCCACGGGGCTGGTGTTTCACTATGTATTGAATGATTACAAAGATAGTCAAATGACTTTAGAGTACACATAGGTCTGCGGAAGTAGGGGGATCACTTACTCTTCCTATTTCTCTCTCATATATTCTCCTATCTTTTCTCTGGATTGGTCGACCCCTTCTCTCTTAGTGGAGAGGGGTATTTATAGGGTTGGAACGTGGGTCCTAATTCTGAGGTGCCGTTGTAATCTTATCTTCTTGTGCTTTGTGCCCATTACGCAGAGGTCTTCGGCATATGTCGCGTCATAAGCTTGAATACGAAGAGTTATCCTCGCTTCTTCCACGAGCTGATTGACACGTGTATATCTCTTTGGTATTTAATGCGGGTAGATGGATGATGCTCGTGTCAGACAAGTGTCTCTTAGTCTGGTCACATCTGTGTCAGTCAAACTCCCTCTCAGCCGTTGATCTGGGATCTTCCTCGGGATTGGGTGTACTAACACCCAAGGGGTATTATCTGGTGCTCCTCTAAGCCATCATACCTCTGTAATCCTCTGTCCCTGACCGCCAAATCTGCTGACCGGTGGCATCTTCTGATGAGATGCTTGTTTATCATGTTTTGATATCTTGTTTTGCATGCCTTCCACGTGTCTCTTCCTGTACACGTGGTGGATGATGAAAGATGTACATATAATTTGCCCCTCTTCTTCTGACTTGGGCGTATTTTGCAATTTAAAAGAAGAAAGGTCGTCCTACACGTTTTATCTCTCCTGAAATAACTTCCCCTATAAATACGGGCACGTTTCCCACTTTGCATTAACTTTCCCCATAATTGCTCCTTGGTATGAGGGACAGTTATTGTCTTCTCTAGCTTTATAAATAGGAAAGAGAATGTGAAAAAAAACTTTTATCCTCTTCTTGTCAGTGTTCATCCTTTCTTTGTTTTCTATTCTTGTTCTTTATTCATTTATTATCGTCGTTCTTGTGAGGAAGATAACAATATTCAATTTTCTGTCTCTTTCGCTCTCGACTGTTGTTTCCCTTGTATCACAGACAACTAGCTTTTGATATCTCCGGTCCTCCTATCTTTGATTGTGGTTGGTGCTTGTCGTCCTATTCTATACAGGTATGGGGTTTTTCATTAGCTGTTCATCATTGATTTATCTATGTATCTACCCGTTTGTCTCCTGCTGCTATATCCTTGGCTTTGTGATGAAGAACACACATGTCGAAGCATATATGCTTGCCCCTGTTCTTTGTTACAAAGTCTGTGAGTCTGTATCTAAGTATTATCCCTGGAGTTTGATGGGGTATTTCTGGTTATTTTTAGTTCTTAGGGTTTTTAATGTTTATCCGGATGAACCATCAATTATGGATTTTCTGATCTTTAGTGATCTCCTCGTATTCTTCTCTAAACTGTTTTTGTGTTTCCTTGTAGATATGTCTGATCGTCCGCGGGCTCCTTACCAAATCCCGCCGTTTAGTCCGCCAAGATCCCCTTCGCGTCGAGATTCTGACAGATCTCCACTTGGGGAAGGTCCTTACAAGTCTTCGCAATCAGATCATCGGGGTCATAGGGTTTCATCTTCCTCTGGTGCGAAGGATGTGCCTACTAAGAAAGGGGATTTGCCGAAGGGTCCTTCTGGATCTAGGTATGCTGTTAATCGCGCCCCTTCTCGTCCTCGTGAAGATTCTAGGAGTACGCAGGATCCTCCTCGTGATGACTCTAGGAGTACGTGGGCTCCTCCTCCTCGTACTGAAACACTGGATGTTCCGCCCCTTCGTTCAATGGCTCCTCCTTCAGTGCCTCCGCAGAAATCTTTGCCGCCTCCTCCCACGGTTTCTTTCAAAGGGAAGTACTACAAGGGTACTATGTCGAGAGCTGATACGTCTAAAAATCTTCCTTCTAAAAGGAAAGCTTCGGAATTGAGTCCTACTTCTGATTCCGCAGACGAAGAAGAAACTATCCCCGTGATATGCAGCATTTCAGTTGGTAAGGAGAAGGTCACTTTCAAGCATATTGATCTTGAGATGTTCAAGGAAAAACATGAGCTTCAAGCTTTTGAGGTTCGCTTCTATGCCCCTGACGATGATATCACTTATGAGCTCCTTGATAAGTATCAGTTTGATGAGTTTCATCTATTGACTACGGTTGGAGCCTTCGAGGCGGGTCTCATGTTTCCCCTATATAAGTTGGGTGACTCCTTTTATTATGACGTGCTGGTTAGTCGCGAAGGCTCTTCCACAAACACTCATAATCGTTCCGTGTCACAACTATCTGGGAATTATCTTCGTGCACTGAAGGAATGTTACCTGCGAAGCAAGGGAGAGACTATGATGACCTGCTATGTTCCAAATCCTGCTGAGAGTGAGTGGTACACTCCTCAGAATTTTAACAGTTCCTTTGGGGATTATGTCAACAGTAGAAACCGTAAGCCGTGGAGTGTTAGTCTTCGTAACATTGCTGCTCCTCGTGGTGAAATTCGTCTTTTGAGTGAGGTGAGTGATGCCAAGCTGAAGTATGTTCCTGGTACCGAGGGATCTGCTAAACGGAAACTCTTTCCTGCTCGTGAAAGGATTAAGCGTGACCATGATTATGAATGGCATGCTACTGTTATTGAGGTAGTTGGTCCTTGGGCTTATGGTTGGATTCCTGGTCCGCGCGGTTGGCGTCCTTCTGAAAACAGCAAGCCTCATGAAACTCCTCCAGCTCGTTATGGATATTTCTGTCCTTGGCGTCCGAATTTCGCGGGCATGAATTTTCCTTACGCTCTTGATGTCGTTGATGGAGATGAGGAGGAGGGCTCTGGTGCTACCCATCCACCGAAGAGTGCTGCTGCTGCCAAGGTATAGTTTCTTCTTATATTCTCTATTCTATTTGCCTCTTTTTCCTTGCTTGAAATAATTTTCATTTTTGAAGTGAAGGAAAAAATGAGCCTTTGTGGGGATGCGTACTGGTTTGTAGGTGTCGAAGAAGAAGAAACTTGGACCAAACAATCTTCTACTATGGTTACCGGCGAGGCTGAGGTTTATGAGGAGGTTACGAGTCCTGTAAACGAAGGGTATGCTGAGGATAAAGAAATGTCCGATGGAGAAGAGCGTACCGATACTTCTCATCCTGATGACGAAGGTAATAATGGTGAAGAAGAAGTTGCCGCGGGTGGTGATGGTGAAGAAGAAATTGCCGCGGGTGGTGATGGTGAGTTTGAGGGTAATATTCCCGTAGGTGGTACCGGCGGGGGTGGATCTGCCCCTGTTGGCGATAATATTGTTGGTGTGGGTACTCTGCCGTTATTTCCCCTGAGTTTTCTTTTGGGAGGATATATTCCGCGGGGGAATCCTTTGATGTGAATGCCGCCATGGGTCTTGCCGAAGACTTCTCATTGCTTTCCCCAAATGATGATTGGGATGTGCTTGGGGATATTGGTAAAGAAGATGCCACCGGTCAGCAGGCTGAAAACGCAGGTGGTCATACTGAGGCTGATGATGTCGAGACTTGTGCGAGTGAGGAGAGAACAACCAAAGGAAAGTCTGTGGTTGAATCTCCTTCAGAGGATTTCCCTTACTCGCTAATGCCTGAAGGCGAAGATGCCATTTTGGCTTGGATTAAGAAGAAAAATCTGATGTTCGTCCCAAACCCTTCCCCAGTGGTTCCTGGTGATAAGAATTCCGACGCTTATACTCGTCAGATGATGCAAGTGTCTTCTGAATCCCGCGTTGCTGAGATGTGGGAGAAGAATCTGAGAGCTTCGGAAGCTAACCTAGTGGTTGACCTTCCCTCCTCTGTTGTTGATATGATGACCATGGCTGATGGGTACCAATACGGTTTTCCCCAGCAGCGTGTCTTAGAGGTAAATCCTTATACTGATTCCCTCATGATATCCGAATATTGTATTCTTCGCGATATTCGATCCCTTGGGTATAATAATGTTTGTTGTTTGTGACGTAGCTGATGAGGAGCGAACATTGTAACCATGTTCTATACCAATTATTTAAAGCAAAGTCTTTAAAGTTGGAGGCTAAGCTTCGTCATAGAGAAGAAGAACTATCTGCGGCCGAAATGGAAATAAGTGAACTGAGGGGTCGCCTGAAGGAAAAGGAGCGGCTGGGTAATGCTGAGGAGAGTCTCCATTTAGAACTTTCTATAGTCCGCAATGAATTGGAGCAAGCTCGTAGAAATGTATCGTCCCTCACAGGTTCGTATTTTTTATTGGTCTTTCACTCCTCGTGATTCCCTATTTGTACTTTGGTGTTCTGTCTGAGGCTCCCCACCCTATCTTCAGTGGGTGGAGTCCCCGAGCTCATATGGCTTCGGAAAGAAAGGGAACGACAGAAATCCCGCATTGCAGAGTTGGTGGGAAAGTTGAAAAGCGAAGCCGTAAAGTGGAATGCTCGTGCTGATGAGCACAACGCCTTAACAGCTGAGTGGCGTGAAAAGCGAACACTGATGGTTGATATGCAAAATAAGTACAATCATGACCGTCGTCTGTTTAATCGTACACTGCTATGGACGCGTGGCAACCTGCGTGAAGCTCGAGGACATGCTTCGGACTTAGAGGCTAGAGTGCGCTTTTTGGAAGGAGAGTTACAACAGGATCGTTCTTTCTTAGGCCCCGGGGTTAGGGATAGTATGCTGCATCTTACCGAGGAAAGAGATAATGCTAGGGATGAGGTTGGTGCTCTTAATAAAGCCCTATCAGCGTCTCGAGCTGATGTTGCTCGCCAAGTGGAATCTGAAAGAGATCTTGAAGTGAATGTGTATCGACTCCATAAAAGGATGGGGGAGATGAATGATGAAGTCAACCATCTTCGTCACTTGGATTCAATGAAGCAGGTAGACTTAGACGCGAGTCAATTTTCTCTTACGAACCTTCAAAGGGATTATAAGAAACTATCCGACGAATATGACTTTCTTGATGAGGCTCGGGACGCAGTTGTTAATGAGTATGAAGAGGCTTCGGCTAATGTCGAAGGTATAACCTCGTTTTATCGAGTGTGATTATGTTATTTCTTCGTTTTAACCCCTTGGTATTTCTTGTTTTCAGCACTCGAGGGACAACTTCATGCAGCAAATGATGAGCTTAAAAAAGCTCAATCTGCCTTAGTGCAGCAGGAAGGACAAGCCAACTATTTCAAAGGGTTGGCCGTGTCTTGTGAGGAAGCAACAGAGATTGCCTCCAAAGAGGCGGAACTCCTATCTGCATTGTTGTCTTAGGCCAACCAGCGGACCGCTGTTATGACTTATAAAGCTCGATGTCAGTTGGCTGAAGAGACCAACAAAGTCCTATACAAGATTGAACTTGATCTTAAAGTCGAACATGGTCTTGTCAAGAATTATCCGCGTCGTCCCCTTCTCGCGCCTTTGCCCGGTTCTTCTGGGCCTTCTTCAGGTGGTAGCGTACCTTCATCTCGCAAAGACAACCCTGTTGATGGAGCTGTATCGTCCAAGTAGATTTCTTTTATTAGTCATAGAAAGTTGATCCTTGTTGATTATATAATTTCAGATCATTTTTTGATGTGTTTCTTGCTTTATCTTATTTGCTGAACTTGTAATCAACTCTTTATTAAATGGATCATCCTTTTGGCATACCTGCGTTATCAATTCATCTTTATTTTAAGTATTGTGAAGCGTTAAACTAGAAATAACTTGCTTTGTAAAAAGTTGAGAGTGTTTGGGTGCGACATCTAAGGTAAATACCTTCGTGATCGTCTTGAGACCTGTCACCCCGCTGGCGAATCCTGGGCTAGAGGATTCCCAAACGGTGGGGGCCGAGGCAGCATTCTAGGATATGTGATGCTTATTTGAAATATTTACATGCACCCATTCCGTCGACCCGCTGCCTTGAAATTGGTTGGGTATCTCTTTTTGCTGGGTGCCTTCCTCCTGGTCTTACACTCATAGACACTGATAGGGGAGCCCTGAGAGATTGTAGATTAAATACTTTCCCCAATATTGTTAATTTATTATGTAATGTACATGCGTTCACCCAGCGGGAATTTTGACCATTTCGTTTGCTTGAATATTTCCCAAAAAGTTTGTTTGATTGATAGGTTGAGGCCTGCTACTCCTCGTCGAGAGATAGAAACATGTAGAGCGGTTACGCTGCCTTCTTCTTCTGGTAGTCTTCACGCAGATGCAAAGCTACGCTGCTCCTATGGGTAGTACGGTTTGATCCATTTAGCATTCCAAGGGTGTCGGAGGACCTCGTCTTTCAGATTGCGAAGATAGTAGGAACTCCCGCAATATCGTGTATTATAAAAGGTCTTCCCCATGTAGGTGCTAACTTTCCCCATTTCTTCTCTCGTTGATACTGCGGGATTGTTCTTAACACATACTGCCCTTCTACAAAATTTCAAAGCTTAACCTTTTTGTTGTACTCTCTCGCTAATCTCCGTTGATAATTTTCCATCTTTTGCAATGCTGCTTACCTCCTTTCTTCCAGGTCGTCCAATCTCTCTAACATCATGTATGTTGTGAGATTTTTCTCCCATGCTTCAGTATTTGTGGTTGGCATGAGGATCTTTGTTGGGATGACTGCTTCAACTCCATAAGTGAGGAGAAATGGGGACTCCCCAGTGGCAAATCTTCGTGTTGTCCTGTATGCCCATAATACATTGTGTAGCTGTTCACACCATCGCCCCTTGTGTTCGTATAATAGCTTTTTGAGGATAAGGGAGAGGGTCTTGTTAGTAGATTCCGCTTGTCCGTTGCTTTGAGGGTATATGGGGGTGGACTTGTTTTTCCTTATTTTGAAAGTGTCGAAGAGCATGTCTATGTTTTTCCCCTGTAATTGTTTACCATTATCGGACACGATTTCCGCTGGTATGCGGAACCTGCAAATGATGTTTTGGAATATGAAATTAAACACGTCCACGTCTCTGATCCTGGCTAAGGCTAAGGCTTTGGCTTCCACCCATTTACTGAAGTAGTCCGTGGCTACTATCAAAAATCGTCTTTTCCTTGATCCTTCGATGAAAGGCCCAACGATATCTATGCCCCATTTTGCAAATGGCCACGGACTATCCACAGAATTCAACGTTGTTGCTGGTGCGTGTATCTTTTTGGCGAAACGCTGACATTCTTCACATCGTCGGGACATTCTTGCATCATCTTGTATCATTGTGGGCCAGTAATATCCTTGCATTTT
Source organism: Papaver somniferum (assembly GCF_003573695.1). Lineage (NCBI taxonomy): Eukaryota > Viridiplantae > Streptophyta > Magnoliopsida > Ranunculales > Papaveraceae > Papaver > Papaver somniferum. The sequence goes on along the minus strand of NC_039366.1, from coordinate 68,040,636 downwards.
TGCTTTGTCGGCTAGTGATCTCATGCCGCTATGATTCCATGCGTCACCATAATGGATGTCGTTTAGAATTCGATGCCCCTCTTTCCTGGATAAGCAACGTAGTAACGGTTCGAGGAAAGATTTCTTGTACAGGACCCCATCTCGAAGATCATATCTTCCTACTTTGGAGAGTATTTTCCTTGTTTTTTTTTCCGCGGGTAAGGTTCCATCCTTGAGAAACGCATGAATCATCATTCTCCAATCATCTTCGTTGCTAAAATCTTCGTCTTGATTTGCTCTTGACATGATATCTTCTTCGTCAAAATCGTTATGGATGTCTTCTCCCACCTGATCTTCGATATTTTCTTCCACTGTATCTTGATTTGTAGCAAAGGAAAATTGTGATGCAATCGAAGGCTCGTATACCCTTGTTATTTTGATAGCTTCGATATTCTTATCCTTCAGGATGGATGATATATATGCTAGGGCATCCGCGTGCCTGAGATCCCTTCTGCATAAGTGAAGGAACTTGATGTTCGGAATTTGTGATGCCAATGTTTGAACCAAGGCCATGTAAGCTGAGAGGGTGTCGTCGTACACATTGTATTCGAGCCCTATTTGCCGTATGAAAAGATGCGAATCACTTGTCAGTCTTACATCAGTTAACCCCATCTCTATTATCAAGCGGAGGGCATGTACGACTGCCTCGTATTCGACGATGTTGTTAGTATGCTCTTTGAATTCTAACCTGAGTGCTTGTACGATCCTTTCTCTAGTTGGGATGGTGATGACAATGCCTATTCCTGCCCCTTCCTTATTTTTGGAACCATCAACGAAGACTTCCCATCATCTTTGACTCGTGGGTTAGAGAACATCAACTGGATCCTTGCTTTCCTCGTCGGCTTCTGGTATGACCCTAATATCTTCATCGTTGTCCAGGGGGAGGTCTTCTAAGAAATCCGCCAATAATTTGGATTTTTGGGAGTGTTGAATTTCATGAATGATGTTGAATTGGTCCAGGTGGGTGTTCCACTTGGCTATTCTCCCTACTTTTCCCGCGCTTTTGAGGACTGCTTCCAGTGGTGCTTTGCATGGGACGCGGATGAAGTGAGTTAGGAAATAGGTTCTCAGCTTTTGAGTAGCCCATACTAATGCCAGGATGAGTTTTTCGATCTTCGTGTAATTCCTTTCCGTGGTATTGAGGGTCCTGCTGACATAATAGATAGGTTGTTCTATCTTCGTATTGGTTTTGACCAACACTGCGCTAACTGCGTCTTCTGTCGCTGCTATGTACAATGCCGAAACCTCATCAGGATCAGGCTTCTGTACGATTGGAATTGAAGCCAGGTATTCCTTGATTCTTTGGAAGGCTTCTTCGCATTCTACGGTCCATTCAAACTTACTCCCTTTTTTGAGAATATTGAAAAAATGTTTGCATTTGTCCGAGGATCGGGCAATAAATCTGCCCAAGGCTGCTAAGGATCCATTGAGCTTTTGCACTTCTTTTAAATTCTTCGGAGATGGCATTTCCACTATGGCCTGAATCTTCGCGGGGTCTACCTCAATACCCCTTTTTGTTACCAGATATCCGAGAAATTTCCCTGAGGTGACACCGAAGGTGCATTTTTCTGGATTTACTTTCATGTGATGTTTCCTCATTGCTTCAAAAATATCTCTCAGGTCCTGGTGGTGATCTTTGTGAAGCCTACTTTTGACGAGCATGTCATCAACGTACACTTCTAGGGTACTACCAATCCATGGCTTGAAGATAGCATCGACCATTCTCTGGTAAGTTGCCCCTGCGTTTCGAATCCCAAAGGGCATTCTAGTGTAGCAATAAAGGCCATGCGGGGTGTAGAATGTTGTGTGTTGTTGATCTTCTTCTGCCAGGGCTACTTGGTTGTAATCATAATATCCGTCCATGAATGACAACTCTTCGTACCCTTCCACTGCTTCAACCAGTTGATCTATGCTCGGTAGGGGATAGCTGTCTTTTGGACATGCCTTGTTGAGGTTAGTAAAGTCGATGCATATCCTAACCCCTCCATTTTTCTTAGGAACGATGACCATGTTCGAGATCCATGTAGGGTATTTGACTTCCTTGATGAAGCCTGCTTCTAGTAGTTTCCGAAGTTCTTTCTCTACTGCCTTATGATACTCTGGTGCAACCTTTCTTATTTTCTGCCTGAAAGGTGGCGTGCCTGGTTTGATGAGCAGCTCGTGTTGGATTATTTTTGGATCAATCCCCGGCATGTCTCCTAAATTCCAGGCGAATACATCCGCGTATTCTTTAAGTAATTTGGTTAAGGAATCTTCTCTTTCTTCGTCCATTATGGTCCCTACTTTGATCATCTTTGGGTTTTCTTCCGTTCTTATGTTGATTTGTTTTACGGGCTCCACTGGTGTGAACACCGGCTTCGGGTCCCCAAGGACTGAGACGTTCTTTAATTGCTATTTGGTATGTTTCTGTCCTTCGTTGGATGCTGAAGTACTTGCCCTGTGTTAAGGACATTATCATCTTTTGTCAAGCCCTTCCCTGCGGTTTCCTTGAGGAACATGTCTATGGCCTTTTCTTTCGCAGCTTCTTTATTTTTGATCCTTCGGGTTTTTCGCTGCTCTTCCTGTTCGTTGTTGATCCTGAGTGCCTGGAACTCTTTTGCAGAGACCCGGTCTCCCTTGATTTCCATTACTCCCTCGGGTGTAGGGAACCTGAGATACTGGTAGTAAGTTGCTTCCAATCCCTTGAGTTTATGTACCCACTTTCGTCCAATAATGGCGTTATAGAGGGATGGGGCGTCTACCACGCTGAATCGTGTTTCTACTTTCATGGGCCCGGCGTTCACCTGCAACACGATGTCTCCCAATGGCTTTGTGGGTACTCCTTTGAACCCGCAGATGGTGTAATAAGAGGTCATCAGCTGTTCATCATGGAGCTTCATCCGTTTGAAGGCGTCATAGAATAGAACGTTCATTGAGCTTCCCCCGTCGATGAGGATCTTTTTGAGGTTACATCCGGCCACTGGTAGTGTGAGGACTAAGGGATCGTTATGGTCTTCCATATCTTCTTCGATATCTTCAGTATCGAAGATGATAGGTGCATTCATCTACTCTTCGTGCTCGTCCACCTCTACACCATCAATCTTATATAATTCGCAGTGGTCTTCGAATTTCTTTCGTAGCCTCTTTCCTATTTGCGCTGTAAGTGAGGGCCCTACGGTTTCGGAACACGAGATGGTGTTGATTGTGCGGTTTCCCTCTGGAAGTTGGACTTGCTTGGTTCGTTTGGATCTGTCCTCGGTGACTTCCTTTCGTATGTATTGCTTGAGTTCTCCAGCATCAATCAATTTTTGGATCATTATTTTGAGGTTTTTGCATTTCTCGGTCTGGTGACCATTGAAGCAATGATACTCACAGTAATCTTTTGACTTCTCGGTCCTTGGGGGCTATTTTCCCTTAGACCACGGCCACTCCAAATTTTTCCTTCCTTTGATCTCTCGCAATATCCGAGCTTAGCTAGCATTAAGCTTCGTATAAACCTGATCTTCGAATTTTCGATCGTATTTTTGTCGTTCATCTCTTCGTTCCTTCCTATCTTCGTGCGATCGTTCCACTGAGCTATTTCTTTTGGCCCCGCTGGTTTGTTCTGCGGAATTGGTACGTTGAGACCTCTGCATTTATGCCCTCGGGTTCTCACGCTGGATTTCTTCAAGACGAGCATACTTCTCAATAATTATTCGAAGATCTCCTTCTGTTTTAGGTACACTTCAGTGGATCTCAACAAACAGTGGACTCATTTGGTCTAATCCCCACTTGTAGCAGTTGATGCTTACTACGGGATACACACTCCCTATGGCTTGGCAGATCTTATGCCATCTGTAGGTGTATTCTTTCGTGTTCTCCTTGTAACCAATTGTCAGAGAAAAAAGTTTATCCATTCCGGTGTTGACAGCTTTGTTGTACATGTAGGTTCTCAAGAATTTCTCTTCGAGTTGATCATAGGAGTTGATGGAATCAGGTGGCAGGTTGTCAAACCAATACAAAGCCGATCCCTTCAGACTTGATGGGAAATACCTACAGAGGACGGCGTCGTTTCGACTCCATCGGACTAAGATACGATTATAATACCGGATATGTGCCGCAAGATCACTGGATCCGTCATAGCATTCAAAAGTTGGGACAGGGCACATTAGCGGAATGGGGGTATTTTCCAGGCGATGAGTTAGGGGCGTGGAGTTAGCCTCTTTCATCACCTCTTCAAGCCTTCCTCAGCCTTGTCTGGATTTTAACTGCCTGATCTCAACCATCATCTCATCACGCAGCTCTTCCATTGCTCGGTAATGTCCCACTCTCTCGTGCTCAGTTGAGCGTTTCTTTCTTCGATCTTCACTGTCATAATAGTCTGAGTCTTTGGAGGCATAATCCGTATCGGATGCACTGCTTCCCCTAGCGGCATTTGCTAGGATGATTCTTCGGTCTCGATTAGGCTCTAGTGCCTTAGAATTTGCTTCGTCCAGTTGTTGGCTGGTCTTCGTGCTTTGGGAAATCCTATCTTTCAATTCTTGGTTCTCTCTGGCCAGAAGAGCTACGGCATCTGCGTAGACCTGCTGTCTCTTTTTCAATTCTTCAAGCTCTACCATCAGTCGGTGGGACTGGTTAGATCCCTGATTGGGAGTTATGGCTTGTACCCCTACGGCCATAGTTCCCCCTTCGTCTACTGTATGTATTAAGGGTGGTATAGGATCGGCTTCAATTGTTGGTATCTCCAAGTTTGGTCCCCTCGGTTGAGCTTCCACCCGCGACACTAAAACCACTGGTATAGTTTGATTCTGACCGTTGGTTGACGGCATTCCGAAGACTGGAGGATGTGCGGGCTGATGTGTCATAGATTCTGCCACCCATTCTCTTTGTTGATGGATTTGGTTTGAAACCAAAGTTTTGTTAGCTTCTGTAGCCTAGAGGGCCGCAACAGTTGCATTGTTCTTTGTGGATACTGCTTTGAGAGCCGCGGCTGCAATGGAGTTAGTGTTCATAGGTGAGGTGATTTCCGCAGCATCCTGCCTCTGAGTAGCTGTTTTAGCTTTGTCTCATTTCTGCTTGCTTCGGGTCATGACCGGGGTAGTCCTCGGTGTCTCCTTTGATGAGGCTTTGGTTTTTCATGCCTCTAGTATCTTTTCCATTTTTAGTCCTTTTCTTCATAGGGGAATAAATAAAGAGAACCAAAGATATCCACGAGGATCGGGTTAGTGCCATTCGTATCCGCATAATTTGTGGAATAAAAAGAAATGAGCTGCCCAAGGGCCTTAATAAAAGAGAAACATAAAGACTCCATCAGTATTGTTTTCGCAATCCAAATCCTCTAATAAACAATCATGGACCTTGTTTTCAGACTACTTTTGAAAAGGAAAACTCTTGAAAAGGCAGATCCGTAGCGAGAACTCATGAATCTGGATTATTAAGTCTTAGTTTTAAAAGAAAAACGCCTCACGTGCAAATCTGTGATAGATAGCCGTGGATTTGCCTGCTTTCAAATGGTATTTGTAAAAATGAAGACCATGAACCCAGAATAAAAAAGGTTTTGAAAGCACGCTGAACCCAGAATAGGGCACAACCATAATGCGCGTTTAAGGTAAAATCACAGGATAAGATAAATCTTTTACCGGGACAAAGTCCCTGTTTCTAGCGCCAGATTGTGAACACATAAATCTCGAAGCTATCCACGTGTTCACAAAAAATATTCACATACATTCTAATTCTGAAATTGTACGTCGTATATGTAAAGGGGATGATTATATCGATTCATCGACTCTAAGCCTTCGGGCTTGTCATTTTCTAGTCGAATATTATCATAAATAATGTTCGTATAAAAGGGGTAAACAGAGAATCAAACATAAATGTAAAGCACATGACGTTCAATGCAGAATGTAAAGTGCTGAAATATAAATGAGACAAAGATTTACTTGGTTCGGCACTAAGGCCTACATCCACGGGGATGGTGTTTCACTATGTATTGAATGATTACAAAGATAGTCAAATGACTTTAGAGTACACATAGGTCTGCGGAAGTAGGGGGATCACTTACTCTTCCTATTTCTCTCTCCTATATTCTCCTATCTTTTCTCTGGATTGGTCGACCCCTTCTCTTTTAGTGGAGAGGGTATTTATAGGGTTGGAACGTGGGTCCTACTTCTGAGGTGCCGTTGTAATCTTATCTTCTTGTGCTTTGTGCCCATTACGCAGAGGTCTTCGGCATATGCCACGGCCTAAGCTTGAATACGAAGGGTTATCCTCGCTTCTTCCACGAGCTGATTGACACGTGTATATCTCTTTGGTATTTAATGCGGGTAGATGGATGATACTCGTGTCAGACAAGTGTCTCTTAGTCTGGTCACATATGTGTCAGTCAAACTCCCTCTCAGCCGTTGATCTGGGATCTTCCTCGGGATTGGGTGTACTAACACCCAAGGGGTATCATCTGGTGCTCCTCTAAGCCATCATACCTCTGTAATCCTCTGTCCCTGACCGTCAGATCTGCTGACCGGTGGCATCTTCTGATGAGATGCTTGTTTATCATGTTTTGATATCTTGTTTTGCATGCCTTACACGTGTCTCTTCCTGTAAACGTGGTGGATGATGAAAGGTGTACATACAAGAGCATTACACTTTTGGGTATAGCAGCAAGGTCCAGGCCAGGGTCATTGCCATTTATAAATCTCGTTGAAATGGACAGTGACTGGAGAATAACATATAGGAACATACTATCCAAAAAAGATAAAAAAAAACTGATCTTAACAAAAATATTGTGGAGTCTGTCAGACAACCGCACGATCATCATAGCAGGCCAAGGCCAAGCTGAGAACAATCATCTACAGCTGCACGGTCTACATCATAGATCGGAAGCCATTAATCACGCTCTGATCGTGCGGTCCTGTTTCATCAACCATACTGAAGTTCCTGTATCCTTAGAACTCAAGGATACAGAGGTACGAGCCTATAGAACAGATCCTGTTCAAGTAAGGTCGTGTCCAGTTTCCAAATTCCACTCCCTATAAACCACTGTCCATTTCGCAGCCTTGTCGGTGTGGGACTAAGAAATGAAATGAGGAACTAGATGCTTCTGAATCCCCTTGGGAGGTAGAGCGAACAATATATATGCCTATACAAGGTCGCAGGTTCGAAACCTATATGAGACACGGAAATATAGATTTTAACAATGAGGGGATGAATGTATATATGTTATTCAGGTACTGAAGCTCTACTATATTCAGGTAGTAGTATTGACGAAGCTTTAGAGAAAATATTGTGTAAATCTCTACCATATATAATGATTATAAAATCTGTGTACAATACATTCATAAAAGCATAGCAGCAAAAGCCTAAAGAAAACCAGAAGAAAAATGCTGAAGATAGACACATTTCAAAATAAAACAAAGCATAGGATAGAAAAATTCTAAAACATAGCATTAGCAAAAACATACTACACTTTAGAATAGCAAAAACATCGCACAACATAAGAGGACATGGATATATACGACAAATGAACCTAAAAGCACAGCAAATTCTAAAGAAAAACAGATTGAAGAAAGCTGGAGAGGCATAACAGTGTTATTTCCTAGGTTGTTGTTTTTTTTCCACCTCATTCTTGACAAATACCAAGGACACACGAGTTTAACGAAGGGTCAAGGACATGTCCCATGAACAACACCACGCCACTAGTTTCCTCTCTTATTATGAACATGAAAGGATGATCCACAATAAAATCAACAGGAGGAGGAGTAGGTGGGGGACTACGGCGACAATATTCGCGGAGCATACTACGACTAGAAGCAGAAGTAACAGCTTGAGTTCCTTGTTCATCAACTTTGATATAGCACGCGGAAGCAAATAGAAAAAGGTAACAGAAACTAGGAGAATCCACTCCAAAGTGAAAAATCAACTCTCTAATACAAGAGAGGTCGCAAGATCATAAACTGATAATTCAAGATATAAATCAATGATAAGAGGTTTAATAACCAAAGATAAACTTACTTGACTGTTCGTTCCAAGGAACTCACGAAACAGCACCACCCTTTTGGAATGCAGGTTCTTCCGTAGCTTCGTACATATTATCTTGCATTCTCGAACCTGCTCTCGAAGTCCAACGATTTCTGGATCCATAACGATCACAACTCTCAAAGCCTCTAGTGTTGAATCTTTGTTGGTTCATATTCTGGAAACGACCATAACGTCGCCAATCTCCTTGACGATTATTCTCAGCATGGTCAGGTTTAACCAGCCTCAAATATTTCATTGACTCTTGTATATATTTCAAAACTTTTGTGTGAGATACCAACGTTTCCCCTATGCCAGCAATGATGTTGTCTTGTGCTTCAATCATCAACAACATCAGGTCTTTGGTGCCATTCTTCTCACCAACGTTTTCACCATTATTCCCATCGTTTGTCATCTTGATTGAGTAATCTATCTCAATAACTTTCATATCGAACTGTGGCTCTGAATCCACCTGATATAACACGTGGAAGCAAATAGAAAAAGGTAACAGAAACTAGGAGAATCCACTCCAAACTGAAAGATCAACTCTCTAATCCAAGAGAGGTCGCAAGATAATAAACTGATAATTCAAGATATAATCAATGATAAGAGGTTTAATAACCAAAGATAAACTTACTTGACTGTAAACTTCAATCGAGCTAATCCAAGCTACTTACAACGATAAAGCAATTGGTTATTTATAGCCCGAAGAACTGACCTGAACTACACTTTACGTGTAGTTTATCCTAGCTGACTTAAATCCCTAAATAACCTGCTGCAACAGAACAACTTCCTCTTCTTCGTACAACTTTCCATCTGTAGATTTTCATCTTCGACAAGTCCCACTGGTTGTCGCTTTGGGCATTCATTGGAGTGATGTCCAACCAGTCCACAACAATAACATTTATATCCAGAAGGTTTCACATAAGGATTGTTAACCTTTTTGATTGTAGAAGAGTCGATTGTAGGTATCTTAGTTGGCTGTGATGGTTGAAAATTAGACGGTATTGCTGACAATTCAGTTGGAGTCGCCTCAAGTGATGACTTGGTTCGCTTTGGCTCACTGGGCGTTTTTGTTCCCATCTTAGGATGCAACTCGATCCTTTGAGCTAGGCTTACAGCTTCAGTGACTGTTTGTATGGGATGGAGGTAAAGCTCCTCTTTGATTTCAGGATCCAATCCGCTTAAATAACGACTAACTTGTTGTGCCTCGGTCTCTGGAAGATTGACTCTCGAACCCAATCGGTAAAACTCCTCTGTATACTCGTTAATTTGTCTCCTTCTTTGTGAGTATTGTTGATAACTTTGGAAAAGCTTTTGTACATAGTCATTAGGGAGGAATCGATCTTTCATAAGACGTCGCATTTGACCCCAAGAAGTGACCATCGGTTCACCCCGAATTCTCCTATTGTGAACTGTTTGCCGCCACCAAGATGATGCTCCTCCTTTCTGCTTGTAAGACGCCAATTTTACCTATTGAGATTCAGGAAGCTTCATACATTCAAAGAAGTCTTCAATAGCAACAACATAATCTAAAAACCCTTCGATGTCGATCTTCCCATCATAGATCGGTATTTCCAGCTTCATCTTATAAGATGTCTTAGAATCACGTTCTTCATGTGTTGTATTGAAGTGAGAACCATCCTCGCAAAAGAATTCAGGTCTCCTCATCTTCCATCTCAAACGGGATAGTTCGTCCATGAAATTTTTATTCATGTCCAAATCTAAGACGACGTTGCACCATGTTAGGATTGTCTTGGGAAGTGTTATGGAAGTCTCTCCTTCCGTTCATCTGATCATATGTGGGCTTCTTCAGTACAACATCTTCTCCATCTTCAAAATCCATGAAACTGTCAGGAGCAAAATCAAACTCAGAAAACCCATAAAAATCATGAGTATTTTTTTTTCCGCAAACCATTATTGTTCTGTTCGTTCCAAGGAACTCTCGAAACAGCACCACCCTTTTGGAATCCAGGTTCTTGCGTAGCTTCGTACATATTAGCTTGAATTCTCGGACCTACTCTAGAAGTCCAACGATTTCTGGCTCCATAACGATCACAACTCTCAAAGCCTCTAGTGTTGAATCTTTGCTGGTTCATATTCTGGAAACAACCATAAGGTCGCCAATATCCTTGACGATTATTCTCAGCATGGTCAGGTTTAACCAGCCTCAAATCTTTCATTGACTCTTGTAGATCTTTCAAAACTTTTGTGTGAGATACCAACGTTTCCCCTATGCCAACAATGATGTTGTCTTGCGCTTCAATCATCAATAACATAAGGTCTTTGGCGCCATTCTTCTCACCAACGTTTTCACCATTATTCCCATCGTTTGTCATCTTGATTGAGTAATCTATCTCAATGACTTTCATATCGAACCGTGGCTCTGAATCCACCTGATATAGCACGCGGAAGCAAATAGAAAAAGGTAACAGAAACTAGGAGAATCCACTCCAAACTGAAAGATCAACTCTCTAATCCAAGAGAGGTCGCAAGATAATAAACTGATAACTAAAGATATAATCAATGATAAGAGGTTTAATAACCAAATATAAACTTACTTGACTGTAAACTTCAATCGAGCTAATCCAAGCTACTTACAACGATAAAGCAATTGGTTATTTATAGCCCGAAGAACTGACCTGAACTACACTTTACGTGTAGTTTATCCTAGCTGACTTAAATCCCTAAATAACCTGCTGCAACAGAATTATCACTTATCTATATATGGGGTTCCATATCTTATTTGACTCAACAAACTAACTGACTTAAGGAAATATGATCAAACTATAATAAATCCTGACTAAACATATTAAAAGAACAAAGCAATGGACCTGCACTTGACTAACAAGACTTGCATAATAAAAGGATTCAAATACATCCCGTATCAGGCTCCCCCGCCGCGATTAAACTCGCCTCGAGTTTGCCTTGAGTAGCGGTAGTGTTAATCATAACACCTTTGTTGGCAGCAAGAACAATAAGAGTCTTGTTTGGTAGCACGCATTCCTCCTCTCTGACTTGATTTTTCTTGGTTGGCAACAACAACACCTTTGTTCCCCTCCAATAAAACTCGTAGCTATTTTCCTTGCCACGGAAAAGAACATCAACATCAAATTGCCAAGGCCTTCCCAGGATGACACGACATGAATCCATGTCTATTACTTCACAAAGGATACTGTCACGGTAAACTCTTCCAAAAGCAATTGGAATTTCGCAAACCCTTTCAATTCTAGTTTCCAGCCCTGTCTTGATCCAACTAACATGATAAGGGTGTGGGTGTGGCTCTATTGGTAAACCAAGTTCAACGACACAAGATTTTCAGTACTACCACTATCAATAATAAAATCGCATACCTTTTCTAGGATAATGCCTTTGAACATGAAAAGTTTCTTCCTTTGAGATTCTTCATCTACTTTTGGAACAAGGAGTACTTTCCTATTCTTTCCTTCACACTGGACTACTTTTCTAACCATCATACAAGTTCCCTTGAAGTCATCAGCAAAAACACAATCAACAACTTCCTCTTCTTCGTACAACTTTCCATCTGTAGATTTTCATCTTCGACAAGTCCCACTGGTTGTCGCTTTGGGCATTCATTGGAGTGATGTCCAACCAGTCCACAACAATAACATTTATATCCAGAAGGTTTCACATAAGGATTGTTAACCTTTTTGATTGTAGAAGAGTCGATTGTAGGTATCTTAGTTGGCTGTGATGGTTGAAAATTAGACGGTATTGCTGACAATTCAGTTGGAGTCGCCTCAAGTGATGACTTGGTTCGCTTTGGCTCACTGGGCGTTTTTGTTCCCATCTTAGGATGCAACTCGATCCTTTGAGCTAGGCTTACAGCTTCAGTGACTGTTTGTATGGGATGGAGGTAAAGCTCCTCTTTGATTTCAGGATCCAATCCGCTTAAATAACGACTAACTTGTTGTGCCTCGGTCTCTGGAAGATTGACTCTCGAACCCAATCGGTAAAACTCCTCTGTATACTCGTTAATTTGTCTCCTTCTTTGTGAGTATTGTTGATAACTTTGGAAAAGCTTTTGTACATAGTCATTAGGGAGGAATCGATCTTTCATAAGACGTCGCATTTGACCCCAAGAAGTGACCATCGGTTCACCCCGAATTCTCCTATTGTGAACTGTTTGCCGCCACCAAGATGATGCTCCTCCTTTCTGCTTGTAAGACGCCAATTTTACCTATTGAGATTCAGGAAGCTTCATACATTCAAAGAAGTCTTCAATAGCAACAACATAATCTAAAAACCCTTCGATGTCGATCTTCCCATCATAGATCGGTATTTCCAGCTTCATCTTATAAGATGTCTTAGAATCACGTTCTTCATGTGTTGTATTGAAGTGAGAACCATCCTCGCAAAAGAATTCAGGTCTCCTCATCTTCCATCTCAAACGGGATAGTTCGTCCATGAAATTTTTATTCATGTCCAAATCTAAGACGACGTTGCACCATGTTAGGATTGTCTTGGGAAGTGTTATGGAAGTCTCTCCTTCCGTTCATCTGATCATATGTGGGCTTCTTCAGTACAACATCTTCTCCATCTTCAAAATCCATGAAACTGTCAGGAGCAAAATCAAACTCAGAAAACCCATAAAAATCATGAGTATTTTTTTTTCCGCAAACCATTATTGTTCTGTTCGTTCCAAGGAACTCTCGAAACAGCACCACCCTTTTGGAATCCAGGTTCTTGCGTAGCTTCGTACATATTAGCTTGAATTCTCGGACCTACTCTAGAAGTCCAACGATTTCTGGCTCCATAACGATCACAACTCTCAAAGCCTCTAGTGTTGAATCTTTGCTGGTTCATATTCTGGAAACAACCATAAGGTCGCCAATATCCTTGACGATTATTCTCAGCATGGTCAGGTTTAACCAGCCTCAAATCTTTCATTGACTCTTGTAGATCTTTCAAAACTTTTGTGTGAGATACCAACGTTTCCCCTATGCCAACAATGATGTTGTCTTGCGCTTCAATCATCAATAACATAAGGTCTTTGGCGCCATTCTTCTCACCAACGTTTTCACCATTATTCCCATCGTTTGTCATCTTGATTGAGTAATCTATCTCAATGACTTTCATATCGAACCGTGGCTCTGAATCCACCTGATATAGCACGCGGAAGCAAATAGAAAAAGGTAACAGAAACTAGGAGAATCCACTCCAAACTGAAAGATCAACTCTCTAATCCAAGAGAGGTCGCAAGATAATAAACTGATAACTAAAGATATAATCAATGATAAGAGGTTTAATAACCAAATATAAACTTACTTGACTGTAAACTTCAATCGAGCTAATCCAAGCTACTTACAACAATAGAGCAATCGGCTATTTATAGCCCGAAGAACTGACCTGAACTACACTTTACGTGTAGTTTATCCTAACTGACTTAAATCCGTAAATATCCTGCTGCAACAGAATTATCACTTATATATATATGGGGTTCCATATCTTATTTGACTCAACAAACTAACTGACTTAAGGAAATCTGATCAAACTATAATAAATCCTGACTAAACAGATTAAAAGAACAAAGCAATGGACCTGCACTTGACTAACAAGACTCACATAATAAAAGGCTTCAAATATGTCCCATATCAGGCTCCTCCGCCGCGACTAAACTCGCCTCGAGTTTGCCTTGAGTAGCGGCAGTGTTAAACGTAACACCTTTGTTGGCAGCAAGAACAATAAGAGTCTTGTTTGGTAGCACGCCTTTCTCCTCTCTGACTTGATTTTTCTTGGTTGGCAACAACAACACCTTTGTTCCCCTCCAATAAAACTCGTAGCTATTTTCCTTGCCACGGAAAAGAACATCAACATCAAATTGCCAAGGCCTTCCCAGGATGACACGACATGAATCCATGTCTATTACTTCACAAAGGATACTGTCACGGTAAACTCTTCCAAAAGCAATTGGAATTTCGCAAACCCTTTCAATTCTAGTTTCCAGCCCTGTCTTGATCCAACTAACACGATAAGGGTGTGGGTGTGGCTCTATTGGTAAACCAAGTTCAATGACACAAGATTTTCAGTACTACCACTATCAATAATAAAATCGCATACCTTTTCTAGGATAATGCCTTTGAACATGAAAAGTTTCTTCCTTTGAGATTCTTTATCTACTTTTGGAACAAGGAGTACTTTCCTATGATTTCCTTCACATTGGACTACTTTTCTAACCATCATACAAGTCCCCTTGAAGTCATCAGCAAAAACACAATCAACAACTTCCTCTTCTTCGTACAGCTTTCCATCTGTAGCTTTTCATCTTCGACAAGTCCCACTGGTCTTCGCTTTGGGCATTCATTGGAGTGATGTCCAACCAGTCCACAACGATAACATTTATCTCCATAAGGTTTCACATAAGGATTGTTAACCTTTTTGATTGTATAAGAGTCGATTGTAGGTATCTTAGTTGGCTGTGATGGCTGAAAATTGGACGGTGTTGCTGACAATTCAGTTGGAGTCGCCTCAAGTGATGACTTGGTTCTCTTTGGCTCACTGGGCGTTTTTGTTCCCATCTTAGGATGCAACTCGATCCTTTGAGCTAGGATTACATCTTCAGTGACTGTTTGTATGGGATGGAGGTAAAGCTCTTCTTTGATTTCAGGATCCAATCCGCTTAAATAACGACTAACTTGTTGTGCCTCGGTCTCTGGAAGATTTACTCTCGAAGCCAATCGATAAAACTCCTCTGTATGCTCGTCAATTGGTCTCCTTCTTTGTGAGCATTGTTGATAACTTTGGAAAAGCTTCTGTGCATAGTCATTAGGGAGGAATCGAGCTTTCATAAGACGTCGCATTTAACCCCAAGAAGTGACCATCGGTTCACCCCGAATTCTCCTATTGTGAACTGTCTGCCGCCACCAAGATGATTCTCCTCCTTTCATCTTGTAAGACGCCAATTTTACCTGTTGAGATTCAGGAATCTTCATATATTCAAAGAAGTCTTCAATAGCAGCAACATAATCTAAAAACCCTTCGATGTCGATCTTCCCATCATAGGTCGGTATTTCCAGCTTCATCTTATAAGATGACTTAGAATCACCTTCTTCATGTGTTGTATTGAAGTGAGAACCATCCTCGCAAAAGAATTCAGGTCCCATCTCCTCATCTTCCATCTCAAACGGGATAGTTCATCCATGAAATTTTGATTCATGTCCAAATCTAAGACGACGTTGCACCATGTTAGGATTGTCTTGGGCAGTGTTATGGAAGTCTCTCATTCCGTTCATCTGATCATGTGTGGGCTTCTTCAGTACAACATCTTCTCCATATTCAAAATCCATGAAACTGTCAGGAGCAAAATCAAACTCAGAAAACCCATAAAAATCACGAGTATTTTTTTCCCGCAAACCATTATTGTTCTGTTCGTTCCAAGGAATTCTCGAAACAACACCACCCTTTTGGAATCCAGGTTCTTCCGTAGCTTCGTACATATTAGCTTGCATTCTCGGACCTGCTCTCGAAGTCCAACGATTTCTGGCTCCATAATGATCACAACTCTCAAAGCCTCTAGTGTTGAATCTTTGCTGGTTCATATTCTGGAAACGACCATAAGGACGCCAATCTCCTTGACGATTATTCTCAGCATGGTCAGGTTTAACCAGCTTCAAATCTTTCATTGACTCTTGTAGATTTTTCAAAACTTTTGTGTGAGATACCAACGTTTCCCCTATGCCAGCAATGATGTTGTCTTGCGCTTCAATCATCAACAACATCAGGTCTTTGGCGCCATTCTTCTCACCAACATTTTCACCATTATTCCCATCGTTTGTCATCTTGATTGAGTAATCTATCTCAATGACTTTCATATCGAACCGTGGCTTTGAATCCACCTGACATAGTACGCGGAAGCAAATAAAAAAAGGTAACAGAAACTAGGAGAATCCACTTCAAACTGTAAATATCAACTCTCTAATCCAAGAGAGGTCGCAAGATAATAAACTGATAATTCAAGGTATAAATCAATGATAAGAGTTTTAATAACCAAAGATAAACTTACTTGACTGTAAACTTCAATCGAGCTAATCCAAGCTACTTACAACGATAAACAAATCGGCTATTTATAGCTCAAAGAACTGACCTGAACTACACTTTATGTGTAGTTTATCCTAACTGACTTAAATCCCTAAATATCCTGCTGCAACAGAATTATCACTTATCTATATATGGGGTTCTATATCTTATTTGACTCAGCAAACTAACTGACTTAAGGAAATCTGATCAAACTATAATAAATCCTAACTAAACAGATTAAAAGAACAAAGCAATGGACTTGTACTTGACTAACAAGACTCGCATAATAAAAAGCTTCAAATACGTCCCGTATCAAACTTCAACAAAACACTTGTGATAAACCTTTGAAACATGAAGCTTGTGTACATTACTAGGATTATCAATATTCACCATCTCAGTCAGATGTGCTTTGGATTCATCCAAAGGCAAAACCATACCTAACTCCTTGAGTACTCGTGATACTTCGAAATCAAAAAGGATATTGAACTTCGGAATCTTGAATTTCGTAGTTTGAACATACGGATGACAGACTGAGACATGTCGATCCAGAAAACCAGCTGAATCAGAACTCACCTTTTCTATAAGTTCACCAAGTCCATCTAGTTGGTCAGGTAAAATGATATACATATGAAAATGTGGATTAATATTACTCAGTTTGAACGGAAATTCAGTTTCTTGTGTTCTTTATTGGTATGGGAGTCGAAATACTTTGAAGTTATCAAAACAACTAATATATTGATAATTCTCAGTACTCGACATGAAGGGAATTTTTACTGAGCTATGGCCATCAAGGAGAAAGAACTTTGATTTCCTTGTAAGCGATGGCTCAAATTGATTGTGCTTCCATAATCCTTTGAAATAGAGTGCATTCGCTAATATAACCTTTGTATGTCCATCAACAGCTCCATTAGGAAGGATATCTTGTATTAATCCATTGGTTTCTTTCTTAACCCATCTGTTCACCCTCTTCAGCACCTTTTCGCTCTGAATACGTTACAGCAACAACAAATCAAAATAGTTGTTATAAATGATATATTATGGTCTGGTCTATATGCAGATCGAAACACAGAGAATGAATCAAAAGAGGAGTAAATGATATATTTGTATGGTATATATGCACTTACATTATTTCTGAAATCCATAGTCTTGGCTTTTGCTTTATAAATTCCCTTTGCAACTTCTTTGAACGAAGGTTTAAGAGGAGTAGATTTGTCGACCCAAACACCGCCAACGAAAGACAGCTGAGGTCCTTCAGTCTGGCCAAAAGAGTCGATAACTTCAGAAGTAACTGTATGCAGATGTTCGAGGCTTTCACAGTTGAGAAAACCTAATATTTCTTTTAGAGTTTCAGTTGTTGTTCCTGAAGCCAGTAACCCTAGAGAAGCGTCTATTGATAATGGAGAGAATACAAAGTTCTTGTTCTTCGACTCATTCAACCAGATGTCTCTTACAAGCTTTACACATGAATTGCAACTTCTATACTATCTTTTGATAGCTTCAATTTTTTTACACTTTTTCGTTTGGCGATCCATGAGTTTTGAAAGAGGGTTTGTTAACTTTCAGTTTTATTTCTCTCATATCTGCGGTCTAGAACAGCAGAAGCCCTAATGCATCAAACAGATGAATTACGTTAACTTTCAGAATTAACATGTAAATATATTGAGTATCCCAGTTTAGACGTTCGCAAAACTTGTTCCGAAATTTATGCAAAAAAGATGGAAAGGTTTGAGATTGGATCTTAGTGGAAGCTGCTTGAAGGCTTTAAAGTTGTGTCAAACATTCGTAACCTAATTGAATTGCAAAGAATAGCGTAATTGCAAACTTGGGAAGAACTTCGTAAGCCATGCCTGTTTCGTGTTTATTTTTGCTGACTCTGGGCTAGAATCTGAATCAGTCCCGAGTCAAATATGAAAGAAATGTCACGTCTGGCATTTTTACTTTTGACAAGTCTAGGTTCAGGTTTGAGTCGGATATTTAGTGTTTAATTTATGAGCCGTTCAGTTAGCTTAGAAAATATAGGTGATTCCGCCGTATGTTCCACGTTCTCCCCGGCAGCTTAAAAATCTTAATTGGTTACCCTGGCCTTGCTGCACACAATAGTGCAAGAATTGGCACAGCCGTGGAACTCCTCAGCCTACGACTGAAAGTCTGAAACATTTTTTTGTACTTTCGGTACCCCGTTCATGAACTTCTCGTATACCTCATGGGCTAAAGCCCATTTTGAATACTTCGTCACATCTAATACTCCTCAACCGTTAAATGAAATACTTATTACTAAACCAAAAACCTTCGAACAGTGAGCAAATAAAATTTTACTCCAATTAAATGACCATTGCTAAACCAAAAACCTTCGTCATAGGATATAAATGCCTACATTTAACCATCAAAAGCATTACCAAATACTGTATGGTTTAACACACTAGTAATTTAATACTGTAGTAAGTAGTGACTACTACTGACAAAATACTTTCGAGATTAGATTAGCTCAATCTCCTTAATCACGGGCGGATGGGCCTTTTATTTCAAGGAGTGAGTCACTAATAGTAGCAATTATTATATTCATGATTCTCTAGTGTACGACAGTTTCACACTAGCTTTTCTTGTTAGGGCTGTCAACGACTCTTAACGAAACGGATTTTGGCTCAGCCGCTACCGTTACGTTAAAAATTAAAGGATATCCGGTATCCGATAACTTGCAACGGAAACTCAAAAATTCCAGCCGACTCCGTTACGTTTAGATTACCGGATATCAGATTTTTTTCCGATAATTTCCGTTAAGAAACCTCACGGGCCACAGTTCCATTGCTGGAGAACTTAATTCTAATACACTACAGCCAAATTACCAATTATAAAATCAAGATTTCAAGAATTCGTAGTGCAAATTCACTACTTACCCACATAAGAAACCCCACCTCACTGTTCAATTCCAAGACCACTTCACCCTAAACATATTGCAGATCGACGACAGAACAAACGTGAAATCAATTCGATCAATTCACCCAATTTCGAATTTAGGGTTTGGTGAACTTCTTGGTAAACATTGATGTAGCTACGATTATTAAAAGGATTGATAACAGTTGTGAAAAGGAGGAGGTGGTGGTATAGATTTCTGGTATGAATATGTATATGAAACTCAAGGAGGTCTATAATGGTAGGGGGCAACGAAGGGGAAACCGGAGAGGAGCAACCGGAAAAGAGAAGAAAATTCGATGACTTTCCAAAATAAAACAATGATTAATATGTCATTGCCCTCTCGTTTACCCAATCTACCAAAATGCCATGAGCAGCCAAGCTAAAACTAAAAATCTGGGAAGGGGTATACTTGGAACGTAAAAATATGATAGGCTTATCGGTATCGGAACTTATCCTAACGGAAACTCGCTCAACCGGTTCCGTTACGGTAAGCCTAATAAGTTTCGTTAAAGTTTCCGTTGCAGTTTCCGAAAACGTTATATCGGATTCCGGATGTTCGGAAACGGATATCGGATATCCATTGAGATCCCTATTTCTCGTACTTATATCAAGTTATTATAAGTACCGTTTTCAAGGAAACTTTACTAGTACGTACTTACTTATGTATATGTACAGCTGCTTATATACTATGATGGTTCTTGCTTTCTTGACTTGTTGCACTTGGTTCGAGATTGGCACTTCTTGAACTTGGTTCGATTTAAAATATATGATTGCTGATGACCAAGGTAGTTAATATCGTGTATCGATCTCATATCGGTCGGGTCCGATACACCTATATAAAAGATAATATCGGTTTTTATCAGTGATACAACATTAGAACTAGAATTTCAAATAGTTATAAAACCATAGTAAAAAATAATAAGAATCATGCATATATCTCAAATTTTCAAAATACAAGGTTGTTTATTAGCTAGCATTGTTATTGTTGTCCTATTATGCCGGCAAATCTTTCTTATTATCCTTAACTTTTATCTTTTACATTTCCCTGCCTTGCAATCGAAAAATGGTTCCATCTTATATCCTACCATATAGTTGTTGATTTTATATCATAAATATATTAAGACTTTTTTAACTTCTACAATTGACGTTGTACTTGTCTGTAAATACTATATGCATGTTGATAGAAAATTTATTCCGTGAAACTGATATTATCGGTGTATAAGTAAAACCGATATATCGGTCCGTACCGGCCTGTATAACCGATAATATCGTTCCATCTTTGTATCGCCGATATTTTCAGTATCGTATAGGTATTTTTCGATATCCGGTAAAAACCTGTAATATCGGCCTGTACAACCGATATTAACTACCTTGTTGATGACTTATCACATGATGTGACTTGTGCATCATGTTCGCCTCAAAGGTGCTTAGAGCGTCAACAATTTTGAGAGCAAACTAAAGACTAAAATCAAAGGGTGAAACTAAATCGTTTTTTCAATTATAAAATCCTTCTGTGAAATATGTAAGATCAAAATCAGAAAGGGTTGAGATTTTATTAGTTTACAAGTTCAAACACTCCAAGTTTCTCTCTCCTCTTTTTCTCTGTATTGAATACTGATCCTCTAGAGTTTCCGGTAATCTCCTTCGACCAGCTTCTCATCTTCCTTTCCTTCTCCTCATCCCTTTAACCTCCTGACTTCTCCGTCGTCCAAGGACGGACACTGTGTAGTGTTTCCTCTCCCTTGGGGCCGGGATTTCCTGGGAGGTTAAGCTCTTGAATTCTTTGTCGTCCAAGGACGGAGCAAGTGGTGGTGGATGCTCATTCCCCTTGGGGCCGAGATTTCCAGGAAGCATGGGATCTTAGTTTCAGTCTTTCAAGTTTCTTGTGTGTGTTCTTTGAAGAAACTTGGCATTTCCAGTGAAGATTTTCCTTGTTTTGTTGGTATGGCTGCTCTAATGAGATTGAATCCTAGTCCCTTGCTACTTCTGTCATGCTTGGTGGGTATTTTTTCTCATAGGAGTTTTGATTTGAATCTGTGTTGTGGAGGCCTAGTCCCTTGCTACTTCGGTTATGCTTGGTGGGTTCTCTTCTGATTAGGTCTTGATCAGTTGTACTCAATTGGATTATCTCTCCTAAAGTTTTGCTTCGGATTGTCTTCCTTTCTGTTTTGTCTTTTCATTAATTATGAACTATGTCACAAAGAGTTTGGAGATCGAAAAGAAAATCCTTCATATGTTCAAGAATTGATGGTAATGGTTCTCGTATGAATCAAAGTTAACCTTTGAGTCTGTGTATGTGTTGATTGGATTTATGAAACACCGCCATTCAAGGAAATTTGTCAAATATGATATGGTCAGATGTGTAAAACAAGATGCTCGATGGTTCTTTGAGAGAACATCAAATGCAAAAGGAGAACTGATTAGAGAAACTAAATATCTTCACTCCAACAATAATGGTGGAAAGAAAAGCTGGTGCTTTCCAGCCGGGAAGAACAGATGAGGATGGGAGAGTCTAGCTTCTCTCCTCAGTTCTCTAGTTTCTCAAAATGCAGCTCAAAGACAAATAATACCTAAACCAAAAGAATTTCCTTGATTATTGGGAGATACAAGAGGCAGGAAATCTTCTCTGTCTTTTTCCAAAGCTCTATCTTCAACACCAGTAGTAGAAAAGGAAGAAAAACTCTCGAAGACCTTTCGAACTACTTGGAATCCTGGTTTTGAGAGACAGGAGATAATGGAGTTTGATGTCATTTGTTGTGTTTCTCCTTATAATCCAGGTTGGAGGAAGGTTGCTCAAGCTATACGTTCTAATCTCGGGTGGAATTAAAACATTAGCTTCAGGCCTACTGATCACAAACATGAAATATTTATTGCATAGAATGATTATCAAATGGATCAATTAATGAGCATTCAATGCTTTGTATCAGACAAAATCAAAATCTCATTCAAGAAGTGGTCAAAGGAAGCATTATCTCACCCAACATCTGAATTGTTCTCAAAAAAGC
Source organism: Papaver somniferum (assembly GCF_003573695.1). Classification (NCBI taxonomy): domain Eukaryota; kingdom Viridiplantae; phylum Streptophyta; class Magnoliopsida; order Ranunculales; family Papaveraceae; genus Papaver; species Papaver somniferum. The sequence continues at coordinate 68,018,674 of NC_039366.1, read as the reverse complement.
AATGCTGGATCAGGGTGAGAGGGCTACCCTTAGATCTTTGGACCGAAGACTCATTTATCAAGATTGGGAGAAAATGTGGTAAGCTCTTAGCAATATCCAAAGTAACTTCTTATTTTTCAACATCAGTGCAGCTACCATTTGTGTTGATGGAACAATTGAGAAAATCCCAACAACAATTCATATGAGCATTCTCGAAAGGGATCTCTTTTTTACAATCGAGATTATTCCAGCAGGAAACCTGGACAACATTCAAGTATCTTTGGTAAATAACAAAGATCAGTGCTCTCCCATAATTGATGATCCTCCATTGGTTTTTTCTTCTCCAGAGAAAGTTATCGGCAACGGAAAAGAACAACTTTGGGTGCTGGTATCAAAGTATCAAATACCATTCTCAACGGAAAAGCGTGGTGAGAATTCAAAAGGTTGGGAGGCTTCCACGTCTCAAGTACAGAAAAGTCAAGTATTTGAATTTCTTAACACTTGTAGATGAGAAAAAACGATTTGCTGGTTTTTAAGGGATTGAGGAGACGACCGTACGGAAGAGACTCCTCGAATCGAGCGAAATGTTAAACCTCACACAGATGCACCGCTGCAAAGGGGGTGCTTTAGATTCGAGAGATCAATCTGTAGTACTCCGGCCTAAATCAAGACAATGACCGTTCCAGAGTAAATTCGGTCACACGAGAGGATGGGTTGATCTGTAGGAGGGAAGCTGGAAAATATGTGGAATCAATGGTAATCATTGTGGGTGTGTGAATTCTGAATATGATAACCTCTGAATGATTGGAATTGCTTAATTGAGAGTAGTTGCTAAATCGATGAGTTGATGATCTTGTGTTGTCGATGAGACGTGAGATTGATGATAATGTTGATGCTTCAATCATGATTCAGAGACTTATTTATATTGCTGGAATTGTAGACACCATGATTCCATGAAGTGTGACAGTTGATGGAATCAAGGAGTGGGGAAGTGGAGATCGTGTTTGAAACCAGTTGCTCAACGTGTGGAGACTTGGTCGATTTTCCACCCACTACCTCGTGAATTCCTTCAACTGATTGCACGACTTGATCACATTCCATCGTGTGTTTGAACACACGTGTCGTAGACCGCCAGACCAAAACCCTAAGTGATATCCCCCCAAGTGACATGATTGACGTCTCGTGGTTTGTTAGTCAATTGATGACTTCGTGGTTTGATGGGACGATGAGTCCATGTAGTCGTTGAGTTGAACATGATGTTCTGAAACTCATGAATTGAACATGTCATGAGACAAAGGTATAGTTCTTACGATGAAGTGAGCAAGTATTTCTCATTCGATGGATCGTTGAATATTGATTGTTGAACCAATATTGAGAAAATATTCCTCATCTGAGCAAGTGCTGCTCATGTGATGAATTGTTGAATATTTGATCGTCTGAGCATGTGTTGCTCATCTGATGGATTATTGGCAGCGTACCAAAAATATTAATTAGAATATTGGTCGTTGAACCGAGCATAATTAATGAAATTAATGACCATGAGGCCGTCGTAAAATTATTAAGGTTGAAATCTGGAATGATGATCATTGGATTCAGAAACCCTAATTTGATCAATTGATGATCAATTCATGGTTGTCAGAATTTGAACCATGGGACGAAGGAGGGAGCGACTACATGGGACTGTGGATCAACCATGTAGTGTTCATATGCTCACGTGAGCAAATACGAAGAACTCCTGAAGAGTTGACGATTTGTTGGTGAAAGAATGATCAAATGTTGGTTTAATCATTTATTCGAAAATGCTCGTCTGAGCCTTAGGTGAGAAAACCTAATTAATTATGACGAGGAGAGGGACCGACCATGGAGTCATGAAACCGGCCCTGGGTTGTCACGTGACCGTCTGACGATCACTTCATGAAAATCCAAAGTGTTTGGAAGAGTTTTGGACCTAATAAGAGCAATTGTGCAAATTAGGTCAAAACTGTGAAAATTGATGGGACCGGCTTCCGTGAGCCAAAGAGCCAATCTTGGTCAGTCAAGATAGAGTGCTCATGTCCCCAAGGTGTCCGCCTCTCAGACCTGAGAATTTTGATATTTTCTGGGTGCAATTGAGCATCCATTCGAGAAAATATGCCAAAATTAGGGTTTCGACGAAACTGAGGAAAAACACCATGAGATGATGAAAAATAATTATAAAATAAGGAATGAGGAGGCGTGGGACCGCCGTGGTCAAGGCATGGTCGGCCGGTCGTGACCACGGTCCCGTTGTGCCTTTTCCTTAATTTTATAATATTTTGATGATTTTATGAAAAATTCATGAATTTTGAGAAATTTGATGAATTTTGGGAGTTTCCATGAATTGAAGGAGTTTTCATGAGTTCAAGGAAGCAAAAGATATTAAAATAATAAAACAAGGGCGTGTAGGACCGTGGAAGGCATGACTGGCCGGTCAGAGCCCGGTCCCACAAGTTTTCCTAATTTTATAATGATTTTATGAAAAATTCATGAATTTTGAGAAATTTGATGAAGGGAGTTTCCATGAACTGAATGAGTTTTCATGAGTTCAGGGAAGCAAAAATATTAAAATAATAAAAACAAGGGCGTGTGGGACCGTGGAGGCATGGCCGGCCGGTTGGACCCGGTCCCACGAGTTTTCATAATTTTTTAATATTTTTTAGGTATTTTTGATGATTTGAGGGAATTTTTCCTAATTTGAGAGAAATTACCATGAAATCAAGGAATTTGATGAATTCAAGGAAAACTAATAATAAAATAATAAAACAAAGGGGCGTGTGGGACCGGCTAGGGCATAGCCGGCCGGCCAAGGCCCGGTCCCACAAGTTTTCATAATTTATATTATTTTATTATTATTTGATGATTTGTGCAAAAATACCATGAAATCAAGGAGTTTTTTCATGAAATTAGAGAAATAATAATAATAATAATAAAATAATTAGAAACCGTGTTGTGGGGCCGGTTGGGACCTAGGCATGGCCGGTTGGCCAATAGTCACGCCCGACACTCCTTTCCTTAATTTTATATTATTTTTTATGGATTTATGGAAGTACCATGAAACCGAGGAGTTTTCTCGAGACGAAGGAGATTTGATAAAATGAGAGGATTTTCATCAAATCATGGAAAATAATAAAAATGCATTAAAAATATAAAACTGTCGTGGGACTGACCACGACACGGTCGGTCGGTCGTGTGTCCGTGCTTCCAGCACCCTGGTCAATATTTTTAATTATTTATTATTTTCTTCTCTATTTTGCATAGGTTCATCGTTTCGTTGTATTTTTGAAATACTCGTTCGTGCGGTGACTGTTAGTGTATCATCGTTGAATACATCTTCACCATTTGAATCGGGGCTTACTTAGAGGTAGCTCAGACACCCGGTTGTTGATTATTTATTACTAATTGTGGAATTCAGTGGAGAATAATTCACAAAACTAAGTAATAAGATGTTTATTATTAATTCATAGAATCAGCTGAGGATTCGACTACGAATTCAGAATAATAAAGTGAGCATTACCATTCCATGGGATCGTAGATTCGACCATATAATCAGAATAATTAAGGTTTATCTATTACCATTTATGAGACAAGTTGTGGATTCGATCATGAGATCGGAGTAATGCGATAATATAGTTATTGCTATTCTATTAGATCAAGCTGTGGATTCGATCATAGAATCGGAAGAATTGTTATTGTCATTCCATGGGACCAGTCGTGGATTCGACCATGGAATAAAAGTGATTGTAATTAGGAATAATTAACTTTGTGGCTCTATACTAGCAGAGCAAGATGTCTAGGAGCATTAATTATCCTGATACGAGCTTGCCGGTAAGTCATATCCTTTATATAGTCAGGGTAAACTTGTTGTTTGTTCCTGAAGACGTTATCGCTCTATACTAGCAGAGCAAGCTGTCTAGGAGCCGTCTATCTTGTGATGCTATATAGGAATAATCACTGAAAGTATTCAATATTCATGAGATATGCCGTTGTCCAGTCGTGAGACTACATATCTACATGTACTATGAGAGAAAGTACTCTACATTGAGAATTCGATGAGAGACCCGTGTCTCGATACTCACGTCTGATTGCTGAATCAGAGCTTTGTATAATTATGAGTTTACGAATTTAGACTTTGTCGAAAATCCACCATCTACATTAAGTCCCCTACTTACTGAGAAAAGCTGTGTTCCTCAGTCAGCATTAAATGGATATTTTACGGCCATAAATAATAATACCAGTAATTGAACTTAGTCGTAAGTTGAGACGTTACCGAATTTAAAGAGCATGAGCAAACCACGACTTGATGAAGGCTTCAATGTCATTATTGGAGCGTCTTTTGATGAACATAAATTGGTGTTGAACTGCTGGTTTGGACGACGAGTCCGTGGTCGGTTAGGATTTGCGGGTCGGGCCTAATAAGGAAATCCTTAGAAAATTAGGTTTTGGAAATAAAATTGATATAAAAGGGATTAATCCTTTTTTTTTAATTTTCCTTCACACACGGCCAACACCTTCATCACCTCTCCATCACCTTCACGTCAGCAGCGAGTGGAGGAATTTTTTTTGCCAGAGCTTCGCCGTCGTCCGACCGCCGCCGTTGCCGCCGGCCAACTTCCGGCCGATTGGCCCAGGTGCGTTTTTTTTTGTTTGCTGATGTTTATGATCCTCATGAGTTGTTCATGCTTTGATCATGATGAAGTTATATACATGTGTGTATATTAGTGTGAGTTTTATGAAAAAACTCTCGTTTTTGAAAATGTATGTTCGTTCGATCGTTAGTTTTGAAAACTAATTATAATCCCTGATTTAGGAGAGATTTTTTTTTTTAAATATGAACCTAGGTCCAGTGATAAAACTTAGTGTATGAACTTTCACGTATACCAAGGTTTCATCATAAAAGAAGTGAATTTTCATGAAATTGGAAAAATCCTTCGTTTTAAAGACAAATAATGATGACATGAAGGAAAATATGTATGATGAACTTGTGTCCAGTGATAAAATTTTGCTTATGAGCTTTCATGTAAATACAAAACTTTATCATATGTATGAGATGTGAGCTTTCACAATATTTTTTGAAATAAACCTTTGTTTTAAAGACAAATAACGACGATACGAAGGAAAAATAATTTTTTTTATATATGTATATGCAGCCGTGACATGTATTGTGAAAAATATGATGATATATTTTATTTTCATGAGTTTGTTTTCATTAAATAAAATCCTTGAGAGTTTATGTATGCAAGTTGCATTAATTGCTGTTTTTTCGAAAAATCAGAAACGTGGGTTTTGAGGAACCTTCGAAGATAGACAATATATTTATGATGAAATATTTTATTGTTGTAAACTTCATAGGTAAGTTGTGCGAATGTTCACATTATGAAAATTGTGTCCGTGATTTTATGAAAAATCAGTTTTGAAATTAACAAAGTTTCGTTCGTTTTTTGCAGTTTTCGAAGAGACGAACGATTTTGAGGTGTTAACTCTAGTATTACTATCACCATTGTTAGTGAAAGTATAAAAGGTAAGAGTTACCAGTTTTTGCTTGTATTTCCTTGATTTATATCTGGACGGAGTAGAATGTAGTGTGAACCTTTTCAGCTACTTAGCAAAGATGTCCAATTCCCAAGATGACGACGCCTTGAGGGAAGAGATGTGCGTTGATGATGGTATCTCCAGAGATGAGACATGCATGGATGAAACTTCCGCTGGGAGAGACGAAGACGAAATCCCTGGGATTAAGAATGTCCCGAACATAGATGATGCATTCTTTAAAAAAGATATCCCAGGAGCTGAGCAACATTTGAAATCCCCAGTGTATCGTCTTTTGATAAATCCCAAAACTGTTACTCAGAAGAAGTTGGTGACTCCTAAGACAGTGATTTGATTTTGTCTTGAACGAGGGGTCTTCGCCTCATCAATCATAGAGTTTAAGCTTTCTCGACGACCTTTGGAGAAATTTGCCGGCTGGGCGAGGCATATGTTGGGTCTTCCTCATGTGAGGACTATGCTCGACCAGGCGCAGGTGACGAGAGCTATTCAAGCTTCTGGAGAGTTGTTCATTTATCATGACGCAAGTGGTATTGTGGCTCTATTTGCTCGCTGGTGCATTCCCACTCACACCTTCATATGTAGATGGGGAGAGTTTACCATTACCTTGGAAGACGTGGCGGCTCTGATGCATCTCCCGATCACGGGCAATCTTCCTGGGGATCTTTCAGATGAGGAGACCGCCGTTTCTCGTGTCTTGACAGATGCAGTGGAGAAAGCGAATAAGACTGGTAGTAAAGGATGCTATGCTTCCTGGTTGACACACTGGTGGCCCAAAGACGAGGTTTTTGATAAACCCATCCACGGTATGTTACCCATTGCTTCTTTCTTATGTTTATGGTTGTCCAGAGACGTTTTTGAAGACAGTGGAAACTTGTTGAAGCCTTTTGTGATTCTCTTTGCTATTAAGATGGCTCAAGGTGACCAACTTCCGATAGGTAGTTTATTCTTAGGCTCCTTGTATTACAACCTGGACTCCTTGATTATAGACTCCAGAGTGTCGAACGGCTCTATGAAGATTGAGTGTTATGCCAACACGATGTTTCTCCAAGCTTTGATGTGGGAGCATTTTAAGAATTATGCACCTACTCCACGTAATGTTCTGCAAGGAACGAATACTGATGCGCGCCATACTTTTCCTGAGAAAGATAATGCTAGGATCATGCGTTGGTCCACCAAGCAGCCTCGTTCTAAAATACGTTTTATTGATGTGTTAGATGAAGAATCTGAGTTCAATTTTCGCCCGTGGGTGTCAGTCCCTGATTATGTTTCTCAGCCGATGACTTTCAATACTGGAGAAGGCACGATTTTGACGTCTGGTGCGCATATGAGTGATGGCGAAAGATCTTTCATGTTGAGTTGCACTCCTGGTCATTCACTATCAGTCACGTTTGGAGAGCTTTCAGTGGAGGAGTACAATATTGATAGAGCAGCTCGACAAATGGGTATGGATCAGTGTGTTCCAACCATACGGAGAAGGAATCCATCAGTTGAGTAACTCAGGACTCATTTGGATCATGCTCACGTGGAAGGGAGTAGCTACTGGTTTCCTGGTTCTGATAGATTCGCCTATGTAACCCCGGGTTATGTAGAATTCTGGGACCAGAAACTTGGGCTTTTGCGTGGCTTTGTAAGATTTCCCAGACCTCCATTCAAGGATCTTCCTTCGGCTGAGATGATTTCCAGTCGACCAAGATTGAAGTATCTTTCTGGTGATAAACGAAAGTCGTCTCCAGGATGCTCTCAGGTATGTTTCTTCATATAATCTTCATGAAATTATAAGAACTGTATTCTGATTATATTACTGGATTTCACCACAGGACGGTCGTAATATACGACCTCGAATCGGTGTAGATTTCTCAGAGACCGGGGCGGTTATTCATGGCGGAGAAGGCAGGCATAAAGGTTATAAGTTGTTACCTAATACCGTAAAGTCCCCAGTTGGTGCTTTGGTGAGTTTCCAATATTTCTCACCGTGACTTTCATTGCTATTAGCATTAGAATCATGAAGCCAACGTTGTTAATTTTGTTGCAGAATTTTACTCCATCAAGTCTTGAAGGTCTTCAATTTTCTGCTACTGAACAAGCAATTACTGATTTGAGTGACGAGGAAACTGTAAGTATTTCTTCACATGTTCAAATGTAGTGCTTCATGGATGAAAATATTGATTGTAAAGGTCGTGTACATGAGGATGTCGTCATGGATATGGAGAATTCTGGAACTCAATCATCCTCTGGGAAGGGGAATGGAGGTAATTCCCAAGATTCGGAACCGGATGGAAGTGATGTTCCTCTTGTCGTTGATGTGGACAATTCCAACCCCTTGGACACTTTGGAGACTTCTCAAGTAAGTATATATCCTGTATATTCTTCATAGAAGTATAAAAGTGTTGACTTGTGAATGAATGAATGAGAAACCATGTGAATATATGAAAACTTAGTCGAACTTCGTCGTCAGAAAATTCAGAACCCAGCTTTTAGTAAAAACGCCGTGGAATCTTCGTCCGAAGTCGGATTTTGATGATCTGCATGTGAAAATTCAAGCCCGGAAAATTTCCTAGCTTTAGCGAAGAAGATTTTTAAGTTTTGAGCACGTTCAGAGCTTGAAAAAGGCGAAATAGTAAACTTCCAGGAGACTTCCAGAACTTTTTCAGATTGCGCATTACTTGATATTTTGGCCACATCTACCCTCTCGTTCATCGGATTGTCATGAAATTTTGAAACGTCATAGAGGACATCCATACGAAGAGAATGGAATATGACCCATCCTAAGATTCCTTGTAGATTGCCCTCAGTCTGTCTCTTAGTACAGGGCAGAGTTCAGTTTCTTCGGACGGACTCATCGTAAAACGTGTTTTCATGACTTTCATGCTATTCGCTCATGTCATGAATGTAGTATGATGAACCTTGATGATGTTGCCTTGCTGGTATACTGTGTTTCATAATCTCCTTTGGATTCGTGACTCTAACCCCATGTAATCTTCGTATTAGGTGCTAAATACCGAAGTTGAGGATACTGGAGCCAACGATGATAACCCTAACCATTCCGGAGTTATTGATGAAGAGACAACCATCCCTGTATTTCAAGGCCATGAGAAGGTCGCTACTGCTGTTATGGAAACCCAGATGGTTGTTGCCTCAGTGATAGAAGAAACCGAGACAGCAGCGGAGAATACCGAAGGAACTGTTGCTTTAGTCGTGGGAGCCACTCCAGTGACCGAGAACCGTATAATAGTGTATGAATATCCAACTGCAGGGGTCGCTTTCGATCCTCCCTTTAACACTTCACTCCCGTATCATGAACTGGTCGGTGGATTCAGCGTTCCCATTGGATATGCACGCTTGTATGAGACGATATGGAAGAAGTTCGGCCATATGATCGTTGACAGGAACCCTGGGCGTGCTTATGCTTTAATCATGCAAGTAGGCGTTATCTTGCGTGTCGTGAGTGATATGCATACGAGACCCAGGAATACCGTGACTCCAGATATACTCTTTGATTGGGAGTTTAACTTGGAGAATTCAGAAAGACTTGGCCTCAACGTGAAATGGCTTCGTAAGCAAATAAACGTTATCAAGGATTCATGTGAGAAGAACATACCCTTTCCAACGATGTGTGAAGGAGAAGGAGGACAAGATTGCCAAGCTGACCGAGGAGTTGAACAAGGAGAGGGCGGCTTTGCAAATCTTGAAGGATGCTGATGAGCGAAAGCCTTTTCTTGATCTCTTGAACTTCTGAACTTCTGAGAGATGTGAGGTTTATACTTGGGTTTTTGATATTTAGATGGTTTTGGATTGACTGATGGTTGAGGATTTTCTTGTAGATTTGATAGAGATTTTCTTTTACGAAATATGAACTGAATTTTGATAAATTGCTGAATTCAAATACTGATTGCAAGTATTGCAAATGTTTTGGAGGAATTGAAATACAAATGAAAGAAAATCCTAAATGTTAAATCCCACACCATGAGTGCTTCAAACGCCCAATACCTTAAATGTCCAATAATTTCAGATAAACGCCTTGAGCCAATTTTCGTGAATTACTGGTAGGGTTCTGCCATCTGTGTTGGTCAATTTGTAGTATCCTCCGGCCACGGATTCAGCGACCATGAATGGTCCTTCCCAATTGGAGTTCCTTGTAGAATGAAGACCGCGCTGAACTGCTTTGAGAACCAGGTCCCCTTCATGAAACTTGTTAGGCTTGGTCGATCGTGCCTTGAATATCTTCCGCTGATTCGGAATTCCCTGTTTGATGGAATTCCTCGATTGTGGCCCGTATGGACACTCGCGCGGAAGAGAGTATCCAGCATAGTGTTGATCATGCTTAGCCAAGTCTTCAGCAATAAACCTCTCGATGGAGTGACCGATTTGAAGAAGTTCTGAACCCAACCATTGAGTGTAATATTGCTGAGGTGAAGTTACCCACTCGTAGCTTTTGATGACTGCTAAATTATTCATGGGGAGAAGTCCCTGGACCATAGTAGCGTATTTGAACATTGGTAATATTGGAGCAAGAGGAGGAATAAGACTTGCCTGAGCTCGAAACCTTCTGACAAAGGTGTGCGGATTATCTCCAAGTTCCTGCGTAAGTCCCATCAGAGTTTTTACTTCTTCCAGATGCTCAAACGGTGGTGCGTCCTCTGCTTCGTCTTCCGACTCGGAATCCTTGTCGATGACAGGATGTGTTGAAGGCATCGTTGTCCTTTCAGCATGAATCCAAGTTCTCCCAAGGACCATGTCGTATCCAGGGTCTTCCCGGATTATGAAAAACTTGGCCTCAGTGCAGATCGATCTTTCCGTAACTTTGAGAGTGATGAAGCCGTATGCGTTTCTGGAGATTCCTTCGTGGTCCCTGATTGCTATGGGAGCGTGGGTGGCTTCCCGTCGAGTAATACCAGCAGCTCTGAGAGTTTTCAAAGGGATGATGTTGACGGCGGTACCAACATCGATGAACGCCCTCTTGAACTCATTTCCTTTAATGTGCACTGTGGTGAGCAGTCCCCAGTCATACATTTCTGTGTCGGTGGCTGAAGGTCCGGTAGTCTCTTGGATCAGCGGACGTCTTCCGGACACGATGTGGTTCAGTGCAGCAAACATGTCTTTCCTTTGAGCTTTCGAAAGATACAACACTCGCAGACATGTTCGATCAGAGATTGGACCGTTTCCTTGACAGGAGGTTCGGAGATGGTAAAAGTTCTGACTGGGAGGGGTTTTTGTGCACCCCTCAGTCCCCAGGTTGAGCTCTCCTGATTCGACCTTTTCTTTGAATATGCGCTTCAAAATTTTGCAATCACTCGTGGGATGGCTGACGTATCTATGGAAGCGACAATACCGAGGATTTTCCATGGCCTCTTCAGTTGGTTCCTTCTTGACATAAGGCAATTTGATTGCGCCGTCTTGAATCCAGGCATCGAGTAGTTCATTAACTTCTTCCATTGAACAGGGAAAATCAGGTGCTTCTGGATCTTCCGTATGCTGAGGAGGGATTTTCGAATTCTCCTTCTTGTGTGTCTTTGAAGGGGTGGAGGAAGTCTGCTTGTGTTGTGGTTCTGCTTTTCGCTTACTCCCTTCCGCGACACATTTGTTGAAGGTTGCAGGTTATACTGCTTGTTGATCAGACGCCTGCTTCCTCGAGTGTCTTTTGAATCTTCAGTCTTTGTAGACTTTGCTCTTTCCAAAAGAGCGGGTGCAGTGGTTGCCGACCTCTTCGCAGCTTCGTGAAGCTCTGAGAAAGTCTGGAATCGAAGGTTTTCTAGCAAGGCCCTGTAGACCGGGAGCATGCCATTGATGCACAAGTCCACCAGTTGTTGCTCCGTGACGTTTGGGTCATGACAATCCAGGGCTTGGACTCTGAACCTTTTCACATAATCATTGGGATTTTCACTGACCCTCTGAAACATTCTTCCAAGGTCGGAGAGGGTGACTTGTTCTGACACGAAGAAGTATTTCCTGTAAAATGCGTTAACCATTTCTCCCCAATTGTTGATGGTCCCTGGTGTGATGTTGTTATACCAGGTGTATGCCCTGCCTTTCAGAGATTTTGAGAATTCCTTGAGACGGACGACATGATTATGTTCATGTTCTCCCAAGGCTTCGAGAAAACGAGAGACATGTTCCCGAGCATTGCCAGTTCCATCATACAAGGTGAAAGTTGGAGAAACGTAACCTTTGGGGAGTGGAATCCTCTGCGTAGCGGCAGGATAAGGAGGTTGATGACGATGGTCATGCGATCTTGCCTTTTCCATGGTTCTAAAGGTGCTCCAGATCCTCGCGAGTGATGAAATTCGTGATCCCTTCGCTGATGAGTTGTCTGCAGCAGTTTTGTGGACTTCGTCGTCTTCTACTGTATGGATTGGAATTACTTCAGGACCGTCGTCGAGGATTTCTCCTTCTCCTTTCCCTTCTCTTGAGTCTTCTCTGACATCTTGTCAGTAAGAGTTTTGAGATAATTACACAGCTCCTTCTGTGTAGCAGCCATGTCAGTCTGGTTCTTTGCAAGAGTCTCCTGCGCTTTGATAAGATCAGCAATGGTAGGCGGTGGATCTCCTCTGACTTCTTCAGGGTGTCGTCCGGACAGTGGATGACCTTCGGCGTGAGGAGGAGTAGTGTCACCACCATCAGTGTTGGAGGTCGGAATTGTCTCCGGGATATTCTGATTGTTGTTGTTGCTAGTGCTAGCACGGTTTGTGTTAGGATTCGTAACTGAACCTGACCTGAGATCAACCATCTTGTGAAATTGTGAGATTGCAACCGAGAGATGATCTCCCACTGTGGTCGCCAATCTGTAGATGGGGAAAAACGATTTGCTGGTTTTTAAGGAATTGAGGAGACGACCGTACGGAGGAGACTCCTCGAACCGAGCGAAATGTTAAACCTCACACAGATGCACCGCTGCAAAGGGGGTGCTTTAGATTCGAGAGATCAATCTGTAGTACTCCGGCCTAAATCAAGACAATGACCGTTCCAGAGTAAATTCGGTCACAAGAGAGGATGGGTTGATCTGTAGGAGGGAAGCTGAGAAATGTGTGGAATCAATGGTAATCAAAGATTGTGGGTGTGTGAATTCTGAATACGATAAGCTCTGAGTGATTGAAATTGCTCAATTGAGAGTAGTTGCTCAATTGATGAGTTGATGATCTCGTGTTGTCGATGAGACGTGAGATTGATGATATGTGATGATTCAATCATGATTCAGACTTATTTATATTGCTGGAATTGTAGACACCATGATTCCATGAAGTGTGACAGTTGATGGAATCAAGGAGTGGGGAAGTGGAGATCGTGTTTGAAACCTGCTCAACGTGTGGAGACTTGGTCGATTTTCCACCCACTACCTCGTGAATTCCTTCAACTGATTGCACGACTTGCTCACATTCCATCGTGTTTTGAACACACGTGCCGTAGACCGCCAGACCAAAACCCTAAGTGATATCCCCCAAGTGACACGATTGACGTCTCGTGGTTTGTTAGTCAATTGATGACTTCGTGGTTTGATGGGACGATGAGTCCATGTAGTCGTTGAGTTGAACATGATGTTCTGATGAATTGAACATGTCATGAGACAGAGGTATAGTTCTTACGATGAAGTGAGCAAGTATTGCTCATTCGATGGATCGTTGAATATTGATTGTTGAACCAATATTGAGCAAATATTATCATCTGAGCAAGTGTTGCTCATGTGATGAATTGTTGAATATTTGATCGTCTGAGCATGTGTTGCTCATCTGATGGATTATTGGCAGCGTACCAAAAATATTAATTAGAATACTGGTCGTTGAACCGAGCATAATTAATAAAATTAATGACCATGAGGGTCGTAAAATTATTAAGGTTGGAATCTGGAATGATGATCCTTGGATTCAGAAACCCTAATTTGATCAATTGATGATCAATTCATGGTTCGTCAGAATTTCAACCATGGGACGAAGGAGGGAGCGACTACATGGGACCGTGGATCAACCATGTAGTGTCCATATGCTCACGTGAGCAAATACGAAGAACTCCTGAAGAGTTGACGATTTGTTGGTGGAAGAATGATTAAATGCTGGTTAATCATTTATTCAAAAATGCTCGTCTGAGCCTTAGGTGAGAAAACCTAATTAATTATGACGAGGCGAGGGACCGACCATGGAGTCATGAAACCGGCCCTGGGTTGTCCGTGACCGCCTGACGATCACTTCATGAAAATCCAAAGTGTTTGGAGAGTTTTGGACCTAATACGAGCAATTGTGCAAATTAGGTCAAAACTGTGAAAATTGATGGGACCGGCTTCCGTGAGCCAAAGAGCCAATCTTGGTCGGTCAAGATAGCGTGCTCGTGTCCCCAAGGCCCGCGTCTCAGTCCTGAGAATTTTGATATTTTCTGGCGTGCAATTGAGCATCCATTCGAGAAAATATGCCAAAATTAGGGTTTCGACGAAACTGAGGAAAACACCATGAGATGATGAAAAATAATTATAAAATAAGGAATGAGGAGGCGTGGGACCGCCGTGGTCAAGGCATGGTCGGCCGGTCGTGACCACGGTCCCGTGGTGCCTTTTCCTTAATTTTATAATATTTTGATGATTTTATGAAAAATTCATGAATTTGAGAAATTGATGAATTTTGGGAGTTTCCATGAATTGAAGGAGTTTTCATGAGTTCAAGGAAGCAAAAATATTAAAATAATAAAACAAGGGCGTGTGGGACCGTGGAAGGCATGGACGGCCGGCAGGGCCCGGTCCCACGAGTTTCCCTAATTTTATAATGATTTTATGAAAATTCATGAATTTTGAGAAATTTGATGAATTTAGGGAGTTTCCATGAACTGAAGGAGTTTTCATGAGTTCAGGAAGCAAAAATATTAAAATAATAAAACAAGGGTGTGTGGGACCGTGGAGGCATGGCCCCGGCTTGGGCCCGGTCCCACGAGTTTTCATAATTTTTTTATTTTTTAGGTATTTTGATGATTTGAGGGAATTTTTCCTAATTTGAGAGAAATTTGAATTTTTCAAGGAATTTGATGAATTCAAGGAAAACTAATAATAAATAATAAAACAAAGGGGCGTGTGGGACCGGCTAGGGCATGGCCGACCGGCCAAGGCCCGGTCCCACAAGTTTTCATAATTTATATTATTTTATTATTATTTGATGATTTGTGCAAAAATACCATGAAATCAAGGAGTTTTTTCATGAAATTAGAGAAATAATAAAATAATAAGGAACCGTGGGTGTGGGGCCGGTTGGGACCAAGACATGGCCGGTTGGGACCAAGACATGGCCGGTTGGGACCAAGACATGGCCGGTTGGCCAATGGTCACGCCCCACGCTCCTTTCCTTAATTTTATATTACTTTTTATGGATTTATGAAGTACCATGAAACCGAGGAGTTTCCTCGAGACGAAGGAGATTTGATGAAAATCCTCTCATTTTATCAAATCATGGAAAATAATAAAAATGCATTAAAAATATAAAACTGGCGTGGGACTGACCACGACACGGTCGGTCGGTCGGTCGTGTGTCCGTGCTCCCAGCACCCTGGTCAATATTTTTAATTATTTATTATTTTCTTCTCTACTTTGCATAGGTTCATCGTTTCGTTGTATTTTTGAAATACTCTTTCGTGCGGTGACTGTTAGTGTATCATCGTTGAATACATCTTCACCATTTGAATCGGGGCTTACTTAGAGGTAGCTCAGACGCCCGGTTGTTGATTATTTATTACTAATTGTGGAATTCAGTGGAGAATAATTCACAAAACTGAGTAATAAGATGTTTATTATTAATTCATAGGATCAGCTGAGGATTCGACTACGAATTCAGAATAATAAAGTGAGCATTACCATTCCATGGGATCGTAGATTCGACCATAGAATCAGAGTAATTAAGGTTTATCTATTACCATTTATGAGACCAGTTGTGGATTCGATCATGAAATCAGAGTAATGAGATAATATAGTTATTGCTATTCTATGAGATCAAGCTGTGGATTCGATCATAGAATCAGAACAATTGTTATTGTCATTCCATGGGACCAGTCGTGGATTCGACCATGGAATAGGAGCGATTGTAATTAGGAATAATTAACGTTGTGGCTCTATACTAGCAGAGCAAGCTGTCTAGGAGCATTAAGTATCCTGATACGAGCTTGCCGGTAAGTCATATCATTTATATAGTCAGGGTAAACTTGTTGTTTGTTCCTGAAGACGTTATCGCTCTATACTAGCAGAGCAAGCTGTCTAGGACGTCCATCTCGTGATGCTATATAGAAATAATCACTGAAAGTATTCAGTATTCATGAGATATGCCGTTGTCCAGTCGTGAGACTATATATCTACATGTACTATGAGAGAAAGTACTCTCCGTTGAGAATTCGATGAGAAACCCGTGTCTCGATACTCACGTCTGATTGCTGAATCAGAGCTTCGTATAATTATAAGTTTACGAATTTAACCTTTGTCGAAAATCCACCATCTACAACACTATAAGATCTAAAAGTCTCGTTCGAAATTTTAGTTTAAGAAATGAAGTTACATTAAATGTTGATGGTGAAGCAGAGGGTACAAGCATCACACATCAAAAATACAGCCGGGCGACTTACATTGAAGAAGGCGTGTTGGTTCAGGAAAATGGGCAATAAAAGTCAGAGGACTATGATCACGTGGAGGCGGAAACAATGGAAGAAGTTGGTGACAATACACCCCTATACGTGTCAGATTCCGGGAGTGGGAAACGTGATATCAGAGTAGGACATTCTTCTCTACAAGGGTACAGATCATTAAATGCTCATAGTAATGACCTTGGGGAAGGAGAGAAGGATGGTTTGGTAAAATCGATGTTGGGATCTTTGGAACCACATTTCTCATGGAGAATGAATAAAAACAAAGTTTCAAACGTTTATAGACGCAAGAAAAAGAAGAAGTCAAAGGCAAAGAAAAGACGTTTCTATAGTACTTCACCAACAAGAGAAAGAAGATAAGCCTCGTGACATGATACAGTTTCACATGTCCAATTCAGAGAACTTAGTTGTGAATGGGCCTAACGAGTTTGAACCGGATACTGAAAACCTGGGTTCATATATTAATAACAGGTGCGCATCAGATGAATCTCCGACTTCGAATCCAATTTCTGATACGCTGTTGGTCACAAATCCACAATTGCTAGAGTCTTTTAGGGTGGAAGGTGGTGATAATTCGAATCACGCGAATGAAGATCAAGGAGATTCAATTGAGAATTGGGAATAACCACTTACTTTGGATTGTCAGCAAAAAGTTGTATCATCTGAAGAGATGAAATCTCTAGGGGTTCATTCTGATAGTGTAGTGGATGGCTCAGAAAGAAGGAGAGAAGAAGTAAGTGATTCAATCGAAGATTGGGATGATAAAAAAGAAGAATTACTCTCAAATCAACAAGAAGACTCAAGGATTTTACTGTAATCTTGTCAACTTTTAGGTCCTACTGCCAAAGGGAAAGAGAAAGAGTTAGAGGTAATTGTTAATAATATTGTGATTAGTAATTCACAAAATTCAGTGAGTACTTCAAATTTTAGGGAAAATATGAATGACAATGATGAACCAGTTCTAGGGTCGATAGAAACAAGGAAAAAGGAAAAATTGGACGTCGCTTCAAAAAAGAAAAGCAGAAAAGAAAAGGAACAAATCCGCTTAGCATGGAATGGGAAATCTATGGATTCATCTCAAGGAAAAAGTAGAAGAAAATGAGCATCAAAAGGGATTGAAAGTTCTAATGGATAAGAAAATTGGGTCATGGAACATTAGGGGTTTTACAGCGAAAGGAAGGTTGGAAATTTTGAGAAGACTGGTGGTTCACGAACATCCTTCTTTCTTACTGATTCAGGAAACTTAAGTGAGAGATATTAATAGAAATCAAATAAGAAATTTTTGGGGAAATGATGATTTCGAGTGGATTTACTACCCGCCAGAAGGCAAATCTGGTGGTCTTCTGTTTGTTTGGGATTGTGCAAATTATGAATTTTTGATAGACAATTTGCAGAGTCCTTGTTCTATAACTATTGTGCTAAGGACCAGGGCAGATGGGTATGTTTGGATGCTGACTAATGTGTATGGTCCAGCTGAAAGAGGGGGGAAAGAAGTTCTTTGGGATGAATTTTGGTTCGTAAGGGGGTTGTGGCAACTTCCTTGGATTCTTGGAGGGGACTTCAATTGTATCATATACATTTTGAAGAAAAACAAAATTTCTAGAGCTAATTCTGATATGAAGCAGTTTGATAGTTTCATTACAGAAGCTGAATTTGTCGATCTACTTCTTCATGGAGGCAAGTACACTTGGACTAGTAAGCGTTTCAATCCTACCTTAACTAGAATTGATCGATTTTCATTTTCTGATGAATGGCTTATCAAAAAGTCTGTTCTTTCAAGGGCAACCTCCAACCATGCGCTTATCACTCTTCAATTGGGTCCGAATAAGATTTCTATCTCTCTTTTTAGATTAGAAATCTTTTGGATCAATGAAGGATCCTTTTTTGAGGTATTGTGTTTTCTGTGGAATAAATTTGACTTTAGAGGATCAAGTAGTTTCATTTTTTTTCAAAGAAATTATAAAGTTTGAAACCTATCTTGATAACTTGAAGTAGAGAGAAGTTTAAAGCTCTTGATGCTAAACTTCACGTTTGTGAAGTAAACATAGCTAGATTGAATGCAAAAGAAGAAACAACTCCTTCCTCTATTACTGAATTTAATGAAAAAGCTTCTTCTTTGGGTGTTCATAATGAAGTTTCTCACTTATTACATCAAAAGTGGTTATCTCGTGGGAAGGTGAACTGGGTTAGCAAAGGGAGTGAAATGCGTCCTACTTCCATGGGATTGCTAATGGGAGAAAACAATACAACTAGATTCACAAGATTGTGGTGGGTAACCAAGAATTTACTACTCACAATGAAATTCAAAGAGAAGCTGTCAAGTTTTTTACAGAGTTATATACTGAAGACCAAACACGGAGGCCTAAAGTAGATAACTTGGAATTTACTTCTATTTCAGAAGTTCAAAAACTTATCTTGGAGAGGAGTATTGAGATTGATGAAGTACTTCAGGTGATAAAAAATATGCCTACCAACAAATCGCCAGGTCCAGATGATATGCCAAATGAATTTTTCAAAGCTTCTTGGTCAACTCTTAAAGAGGATTTCATGCTAGTTATCAAACATTTTCAAAATGGGGGTAAGTTGGAGTGGAGGCTAAACTGTACCTTCATTTGCTTAATTCCTAAAAGAGTAGGTGCAACCCAGTTCAAAGATTTTAGAACCAGTTGGGGGTGTTTACAAGATATTAGCAAAAGTTCTTGCAAATAGTAATTGATTCGAGGCTTAGAAGTGGGAGAGGGGGTTTCGTTTGCAAGATTGATACCGAAAAAGCTTATGATAGAGTAAACTGGGAATGTTTTGATTACATGATGGACAAATTTGGGTTTGGAGCTAAGTGGAGAAGATGGATCAAAAGTTGCTTGAATACTACACATTTTTCGGTTCTTGTAAATGGTAAATCAACAGAGAAGTTCAAAAGCTCAAGAGGGCTAAGGCAAGTAGATCCAATGTCCTCGTTCCTTTTTCTTATGATTGCTGAAATCCTCTCTATAATGCTTAACAAAGCATGTGAAATGGGTCTAATAAAAGGTTTTCAAGTCAACTCAGAAAGTAGCGGTATAATTTGTGGTCGATACTCTCCTTTTTGTAGATGCTTATCTCAGTCAAATTCAGAACTTAAGGCAGATTCTCTTATGTTTCGAGGCGGTGACAGGTATAAAAGTGAAGCTTGCAAAGAGTAGTTGTAAAGACCCTCAAGCTTGTCAACGCTATTAGACTAGTCAAGAGACGATTTAGCCGCTAATAACTCGATTAGTTTAACACGAACATTAATTAATAAAAATTAATCTAACAAAGATTTAGATACGAAACTAGTATAGTTAGATAGATCTCGAAAAGTTGTGCGGAATGGACTACTCGAACGTGTCATTTAGATATCAGACAAAGTAGATATCATCAGATTAGTATGAAGGGCAGATTAGTCATTTTGTAGACAAAATGGCTTGGCATCCCTTATCTAGAGCGTGGGTGCCTTAGTAACTTTGCTCGGCCTTATCATCACCTCACCGAGAAGATTCATTTTTATTTCTTATTCTTCTTCTTTCTTTCTTCTTCTGTTTCTTCTCTTCCCCTGTTCTTTCTCTTCTGCGAGTGATTGAAAGATCAGGTGGAGGTTTTGTAACTGGTATGAGGTGGAGGAGATCATGGAGTATTTGGTGGTATTGGTGTTGTTTCTGTTTGCATTTAGGAGGAAGTTGAATCGAGAAATCAGTAAGTTAGGGTTTCTGGATTTGAAGTTAGATTTGTATAGAACTGATGATGATGATTTCGAGTTGATAATTGATGAAGATCGAATGGTATATTAATGATAAGAATTTGTTCTGAAGATGAATTGAAGAATCAAAGAGCTAGGGTTTCTGTGAATTCATTGGAGTTCGATTTAAGTGATGATTAAGAAGAATTACTGGATGGGTTTGGTCGATTTGAGGACTTGCATTAATGGTTTGAGCAGAAGTGAGGGTTTGAGGATTATTTGGGGTTTTCACAGTTGATGTTTTTTCATATGATCAGAAGAGGAAGGAGGAAGCAACTTCAGTTATGATTTTAAATGAAGACCTAGGGTTCATGGATTGAAATTACAAGTGAAGAAGATTCCTAAGATGTGTATGAGGTGAATCTTCTTAACCAATTAGTATTTGTTATGTTTATAATTTGGAATTAGTATAAATGAAATGGGATAATGAGAATGTTGTTGTTGTTGTCGGATAATTGTTGGTAGAGAACATGAAAGGTTAGAGCTCATTCTTGAGCTGAGAAAATACAGGCAGGAGTGGACTGTTGTTGAAGTTAATGGAACTGATAGTGATTCAATTGAATTATAGATATTGGTTTTATGGTTTATTCAAGTCTGGTGGTGTAGATATGTGGCAAGTTGGAAGAATAGTTGATAATGATACTGCTACAGCGGAGTTTCAATGGTTGTGTCTGAAAGAAGGTTGGATGTCGTCGTTGCAGCTGTGCAGATTGTGATTATGAAGTTATTGTAATTGATCTTGGTAGTAGTGACTGCTGGGGTGAATTGCAGGGAGATGAAATTAGATGAATGAATATGAGGAAGATATTGTCGAAGTTAACTGTGGTGGTGCTGTAAGGTGTAGGGGTATGTGTAGATGAATATTGTTCTAGATTAGTGTTTTTGTGTGGTGTTGTAGCTCATGGAATTGGTGGAGGAATGTTATCTGAGTGGATGGTGGAGGTTTAGGAACTGTTTTGAGAGTGACAGTTGTAACTTGTTGAACTGATGGAGATTAGGTAATGTACATGGAATGGTGTTTGTTTGAGATGATTTGTGTTTGATGGAAATTGCAGATGGAACTTAAGTTAGTCTGGTTGTGTGTATATGAGATTGTAGGTATTATGAGTTAATCTAAGTGGAGGAGATATTGTATGTGGTATTGATTTGGTGAAGTTCAGAGTCTGGAAATGACAGTGAAGCTCAGTTGTTCGTGGTTTTAGAATGGTGATTTAGAGTTGTATATAGTGATTTCTATGAAAGCTTGGAACTGCTGAATTGCAGGTAGGCTTAAATTACAGTTGTATTGAATTATCGAATTCTATTTGAATGAATGGAACGTTTAATGATTATATAGACTTCTGTTCTTGAGTTTTAGGCCTGTTAATCATCTCAGTCAGTCTAGCTGACTTACCTGATTCAGGTTGTCTGACTGACTTGAGTTAACTCATTTGACCCTGATTCAACTCATTAAGTTGACTCATTTGACCTTGGATCCTTTGACTTTGACCTGACTTTGGATGTTGAACGTTAGTGACTATTAATTGACTCAGGAGGATCAGGCTTTGGATTAATGGGCTTGTTTAATGGACTTGAGTTTAGAGTCAGTTTTCTATAGAATTTGGGTTGGACCCTTATGGTCCGAATTAGCCTTTGGTTCCTTCTACAAAGTTGTAGATATTCATGAGACTTAGCTAATGGGTTATATAACCAACCTAATTATATTAGTAACTCTTAAATATGCTAAAGATAGATAATAAAAGATATAAAACCATAAGTGGGCTTAGAATCATTACATAGACTCGTATGATTCTTGTGTGAGCCATTTTGGCTAGATTCTTAGAGTTCTTGTGTGATTAACAGTTAGTCTATATTAACAACGATCGATTCAAAGGGTGAACCAGTGGATCGTGAAGTAAGAGATAAAGTAGATAGACTTTTGAGTGACAGATGAGTTCAAGTCTCCACATACCTTTTGGTCGAATGAAGTTCCACTGGTTCCTTGAGTAGTTCTTCGTCTTCGTAAGATAATCGCCATGGAGTCTGGAGCTCAACTATTCCTAACTATCCTAGACCAAGACTTAGTCATAAGTAAACTAGAAATCAAGACATATAGTTTTGATCACTAACATTGACAAACATGCTTGAGATATCAACGCATGCGAGTTCGACCGAGCAATGCTCTAACAGGTATGGAGGTACGGTAGCGAGAAGAGCATATTATGGAGGAGTTTAATTCAACATAAACATGGGGGTAATGCAGTTGTATGGTATCCGAATAAAGTGTCGTCCTCTCATGGCACCGGTCTTTGGAAAGGTATTCTGAACTCTATCTCTCTTATACAATCAAATTCTCGCATTAATGTGAACAATGGAAATAATACTAGCTTTTGGAATGACAATTGGTGTACTCAAATTCCTATAAGGATGAAATACCCAAACCTTTGGAGGATTTGTAGAAGCAAGCAGGCAACAATTAGTAAACTTACGTCTTTTGTTAATTCTCGTTCGGCATGGAATCTGGGATTATCTAGAAACCTAAAAGCGGTGGAGGTAAATGAGGTGGCATAATTGTTGGAAAATATTGGAAATCCAGAGCTTATTCAAGACATAGAAGATTGTAGATCATGGCTTCCTTCTTTAACAGGTATCCACTCATCTAAATCTTGTTATGATTTACAAAATGAAGATGCCCAGACAAGTGTCCGACTTTACTAAGTCTAATTTAATCTGGAATGTTATAATGCCTTCTAAGGTATCTTTTTTTGTTTGGTCAACTCTTTGGAATGCTGCCCCAACTCTTGATAATCTGGTGAAGAGAGGGGTGTTACCATTACTCAATACAAATCCAACCTGAAGATTATGCGACATTGACGAAGAAACTAACAACCACATCCTTCTTCATTGCTCCGAGTCCTATACTGTGTGGGAATATTTCCTAGAGCTTTCTAATGTGATGAGTGTGGTCCCTTTTTGTACGGCTATGTGATTAAATTCATGGAGACGAAAATGGGAAGAAGAAAAACAAAATTTTATATGGAAAAACTTACCATATGCCATTTGGTGGTCATTTGGTGGTCATTATGGTTGGAAAGAAATATGCGTTTCTTTCATAATAAATCTCAACCTGAAGGCGACACGATAATATCCGTCAATGCGCTGCTTTATCAGTGGGCTCTTCCGAAACAGATTTTTAAGGGACTCTTTCTCGAGGACTTAGTTTTCAAGTGGAAGCAAAAAATTTATAACATGTATTTTTGATTTTTTTTGTTTATCTTTTCCTCTTTTTCTTAGGAAGGTTTTTCTCTGCTTCTCTTCTCTTTTTTGTGGTTTTTGATACTTCGGAAAGTTTGGGGAAGTCTTCTTTTTGTATCTTATCGTGCCTCGTTGGCACTTAATTACCAATTTTAACCATCTTTCCTAAAAAAATAAAAAAAAAACAAAAAATAAAAATAAAAAATATCTATAACCAAAACAAACAACTTCAAAGGAGGAGAGAGTAAGTGCGGATCGGGTGACAAACTAGGAGTCAACTCAGCTAGATTTTTGTAGAGATGTTGAAGATCAATAGAACTTCCTCAGGGGGATAAAGAGGGTTGGAAGACTGTTAGGAGCAAGAAAAATGTCAGATCAGGTAATTCTCGGTCTCTATTGAACAAAAATGACCTTTGTTTTTGGATTGAAGCTAAGGGTTTTTTGTTTACAAAAGGTTATGGGAGTAAGTTTGGAAGGATTCAATCATTGAAGCTAAAGGTGATCGTTTCTCAACCTTATGGATCAATCAGAAGGGGTTGTCTTGGTTTCAGAACGGAGAAGATTTCAAAATCATGGTCAAAATCACAAGTTTGGCAACTGTCTGATATGGATGAGTGGCTAACTGTTACAAGGGGAAGAAATAATAATGGTGAATTATCGGGGTCCAAATTCATGGGGGAACACAGTGGACATCTATTTTCCAGCAGGAAACAAGTGTGAAGGATGAAATCAAGTTGTTTTTGTTATTAATCAACTCATCCCTATCAGTGTGGATACATCAGGGAAGATTGACTCCTCAACTTCTCCTGTCATTGTTCCAAACCCTCCATCTGTTTGGGCTAATCCCAACTCACCCAAGGGGAAAATTGAATATGAGTTTATTGAAAAAGAGAACTGCAATCAAATGGTGGTTTTATCTTCGGATGTCAATTTTGTTCCATAGGATTTAGTAGAGAAACATCTTGGTCAGAGCTTAGAAAATAATGAGGAATTTTTCCTTCAACCTTTTTCGAATTCAAAAGCGATGTTCATAGTTCCTAATGATGAGATGAGAAATGAGCTTTTTTCCAAATCGGAGTGGGTTTTTAAAGGTATCAATTTCAGATGCATGCCTTGGTCTTCAAAACTCAATCTCCTTTTTGATGAGGAGATTTTAAAGACACAGTCATGTTGGATTGAGGTTCGTGGTGTTCCCTTTTCATTATAGAATCAGAAGACTTTCGAATCCGTGGGTGCTAAATATGGAGGTTTAATGGAAGTTGCAGAAGATAATAAAAATGGACATAATCTCTCGGATATAAAGCTTAAAGTGCGTAGGTCGGAGGATAATAGTCCAAAAATTGCAGAGATAAAATTCAAATCTCTTCCGTTCAGAACTCTGATTGTGAAGGCGGATGATCAATTTCTAAAATCTTACATGGTCTTCACCGGATAAAAGTAGGGGTGCACATACCCTACCCACACTCGCCAACCCTACCCTACCCGCCAGTTTTTTAACCGTATCCTACCCTATCCATTATTTGGCGGGTAGGGTGGCAGGTAAAGATTTTCTTAACCGCCAGTAAATGGGTAGGGTGGCGGGTATAGGCCATATCCTACCCACCCTACCTAGGGGTGCACATACCCTACTCATACCCGCCAACCCTACCCTACCCGCCAGTTTTTTAACCGTATCCTACCCTATCCATTATTTGGCGGGTAGGGTGGCGGGTAAATATTTTCTTAACCGCCCGTAAACGGGTAGGGTGGCGGGTATAGGCCATATCCTACCCACCCTACCCATTGTGCAGCCCTAGATAAAAGTTTCTAATGAAAATTCAGATGTCTGTGACCTAGAGAGAGGGGCAATCTTGGCATCTAAGAATATGGGGGGTCCGAGTCTGTCGGAATGGGAATGCACAAGTCACCTGCTGCTTGCTTCTGACAAAGGTAAGCTCAAGGCTAACCCTACTAAGTCACAGGGTTCATCCGACTCGAGTAGTGGTAGTTTATCTATAAAGAAAAAGTCACACCTTTATTTGAACATGAAATTTTAGTAGAAGGGAAAATTAGGGATTGTGTTAAGAGCTCAACCTCAACAAGTATGGGATTAAATGACCGGGCTAAAGCTGGTGGTATATTTCCATCTAATTTTTTTAATACAAATACAAATGCTAAGAAATTTGTGGTCTCTAAATTATCATCGAATACTAAATCTATTTCTGACAATTCTGATGATGGCTCTTACTTGTGTGGTAATTCTGATTTTCTCCCGGATGATTATATTTCCGACTCTTCTGTTGAACGTAGAAGACTCTTTGATAGACTTTGAAAATGCGGGGTACGACAACTATACCCAACAATTCATTTGGCAATCTGAGAGGACTTACTCCAATATACTTTCTAGAGAATCAACTAGACAGTCAGACTCAATCTAGAGAAAAGTATTTACAAGAGTTTATATCTCTATCTCTCAATTCAATCTGCAATCAGCAAATAGAAATTTGCGAGCCCGATTGAATATAAGAGAAGTGACTTGAACGGTGTCAAAGACCAATGTTCAAGGACCAATCAATTTCAATCAACAACCAAAGGTTGGATTTCCTAATTGATCAATACAATGCACAACCTGTGATATTTCAATTATATAATGCATAAAAGAAATCACACAGACACCAAAATTTTGTTAACTAGGAAAACCGCAAATGCAGAAAAACCCCGGGACCTAGTCCAGCTTTGAACACCACACTGTATTAAGCCGCTACAGACACTAGCTGAAAAAGCGGGGGTCTAACAAACTCACCCAATATTTCGCTTAGAAATCCGTATGGACTAACTGCAATATACTTTTAAGAGAATCAACTAGACAGTCAGACTCAATCTTAATAAAAAGTATATCAAAGAGTTATATCTCAATTTCTCGATTCAATCCCTACTCAAGCAAAGAGAAATCTGCGAGCCTAATTGAATACAAGAGAAATTAACTTGAACGGTACCAAAGACCAATGTTCAAGGATCAATCAATTTCAATCAACAACCAAAGGTTGGATTTACCAATTGATCGATACAACGCACAACCTGTGATATTTCAATTATATAACAAAATATAATGCGGAAAAGAAATAACACAGACACCAGAAGTTTTGTTAATGAGGAAACCGCAAATGCATAAAAACCTCGGGACCTAGTCCAGATTGAACACACACTGTGTTAAGCCGCTATAGACACTAAACTACTACAAACTAACTTCGGTTTGGACTGTAATTGAATCCTAATCAATCTCACACTGATCCAAGGTACAGTTGCGCTCCTTACTCTCTAATCTCAGCAAGATACTACGCACTTGATTCCCTTAGCTGATCTCACCCACTACTAAGAGTTGTTACGACCCAAAGTCGAAGACTTTAATAAATAAATATGTATCACACAGAAAAGTCTACAGGAATAGATAAATCTGTCTCCCACAGAAATTCCTACAAGTTTTGTTCTGTCTTTTGATAAATCAAGGTGAACATGAACCAATTGATATACCAGACTTATATTCCCGAAGGACAACCTAGAAATATCAATTACCTCCCAGTAATCTTAATCGACTAACGAAACAAGATATTATGGAATCACAAACGATGAGACAAATATGTTTGTGACTACTTATCTTGTGTATCGGAGAAATCGATCTCAAGCCAATTTTACGATTGTACTCAAATACGATAGAAACAACAAGATCAGATCACGCAATTACAAAGTAAATAGTTGGGTCTGGCTTCACGATCTCAATGAAGTCTTCAAGTCGTTAACCTACAGGGTCTCGGTAGAAACCTAAGGTTAAAGGTGAATCGACTCTAGCTTATACAACTAGTATCACATAGGAGGTGTGGGGATTAGGTTTCCCAGTTGCTAGAGTTCTCCTTTATATAGTTTCCAAATCAGGGTTTGCAATCTAAGTTACCTTGGTAACAAAGTGTTCAATATTCACCGTTAGATGAAAATATGATTAGATTCAAGCTAATATCTTTCAACTGTTAGATCGAACTTAGCTTGTTATATACAAATGAAATGCACGTTCATTTAGGTTTGTGTAACCGTACCTAAACGTGTACAATTTAGAGAGTTGTACCTAAACGTACACAAATGAACTTAGCTTCTTCTTCACCATAACTAGTTCAAATGATTCAAAAGAACTAGTTAGAGAGTTGTTCAATTGCTTAGATCTCATAGAAGTATATAAGACACAATCAAAGCAAAAACGATTTTGATTCACCCGAATCGATTCATCAACATTATACCTACGGTTTGCAAAGATTGCATTCCTTAATTTATAAATGTTTTAGCTCACGAATAAACCGTTTTCAGAAAATAACCCACTCAAGTATGCATACCTGTACCCACACTTAAGTACCCGGACTGAGCTTGTTTTCAGTTCACAAACTCCCGCAGAAAATTCACGGGATGTGAACTTCCGGCCGTACGCGTACGGGTACGCGGACTTAGCTTCCGTACATCCTAAACCAGTAAAGAACACATACTTTGGTTCAAGGATTTTGAACTTACACAAGTATGAGTTCACATACAATGTTTATATACATTCAAGGTTATATATTCTAAACTCTCATTTCAATCATTGAAACATTCTTAGAGGATGTTAAATAGAGGTTATTCACACACTATTTTGATCAAAGCGATTTTCAAGATATTGAAATAATCAACATGACTTTTGTCACTCGTAAAGATGAACTTGGCCAAAGCGAAAGCTTACCAACACATATTTCGAGAAATATATAAATGAGATAAACTCGTCTTGAAATAGCAAATGTGTATAATCGAAGTCGATATAGCAATACGGCTTTTGTCTCAAGATAGAAGATAGAGTAGATAGACTTTTGAGTAATAGATAAGTTCAAGTCTCCACATACCTTTTTGTCGATAAATATCCACCACTTCCTTGAGTAGTTCTTCGTCTTTACATGATGAACGTCGTGGAGTCTAGAGCTTAACTACACTTTCTATCCTAGTCCGAGACTTAGCTATAGGTAGACTAGAAATCAAGACTTATAGTTTTGGCAACTAAACTTGACAAACAAGCTTGAGATAGAAACGCTTGCGAGTTCGACAGAGCAGTGCTCTAACAATCTCCCCCTTTATCAATTTTAGTGACAAAACTATTAATACATATGGAATACAAAATAAGTAAACTTTACAGCTTCTCATCCACATGCATGATCTCCTTGGTTCTTCAACATTACTCGAAATCTTCGTCACTTCCAAGTACTCCAATGATTCCAAAGATATTCAATGCAAGATCATCATGTTGAAGATCAGTAGCCATAACAATGAGAAAACAAAATCTCTCAATCATTGTTATACAGTGTAATAGTATTATTACACAGCATCAAAGTTCAATTGTATCACAACTTCGACAACAATACTATGGTGATATGTATCAATCCCCCTTAGTCAATACTTCATCTCACATGAAAACCACCCCCCCCCCCCCCTTACGTAATGATCCGAAAACCATATGTATTTGTAGTGTGAACTACACATTAATTCTCCCCCTTTTTGTCAATAAAATTGGCAAAAGTACGAAAACTAGTGGGATCCTAATGAAATTTCCATAGAAACACTTCATGACCAAAAGAAAGCACATATCAACTTTTTTAGATGCAATCATATAGTTGAAACTAAATGCATTCATCAAGGAGTTTATAAAGATACAAGATAACCCTATAATATTCCACATCCGCATTCCCCATAAAGATTTGGCAATTAAGCACAAGTTCAATTAAGAACTCTCCCCCATAAAATGTCATTCCCGAAAGAACAACAAGAGCGACCTTACTTTCACAAGAAAGGAAGGATTTCTTTGGACATTAACAAGTCACATAAGAATATGAATTTGTATCCAAAAAAACTCAACTAAATTAATCACAAGAGAACCCATGATTAATTTAATCGGAAATTCCCAACATAAGAGAACTAACGGAGCCGCACAATATATACATAAAAAATATGGATCAGGGAAGATCAATACTGCGGAATAAACAATGATTCATTTTGTTTCTCATCACCATTTGCACAACGACATATAATAGACTTAATCTTTGTAAACAAAAACTCATCCTTTCTTCCCTCAATATTTGCATAATGACATAAAAGGCTTAACTTTTGTTTGTCAAAAGTTCATTCAATCTTTTATCAATACTTGCATATCGACATACGAAGGACCTAACTTTTGACCACGTATGGGACACTCATAGTTCACAGACATAAACACACATATCCCATAACAAGTTGCAATATATGAAATTATAAAGATTAATACTGCAAAATCATCTTCCAAACAAACTTTAGAATTTAAATAAATAAATCTAAAAAACATTGAAGATGAAAAACGTTGGACATATATATGTGTAATCACAATAATGGCTATTCCAAACCCTAGTTATCCTTCTTAAAACACAAGAATAAATTCTTATAAGAAGTTTCCTAGACAAAATCAAAACAACCGTTAGAGAACATAATTCGAAAAATATTAAACATGATCAGCAACCAGAGATTGAACATGGACGAGCTCATCAGTTGCTTTCTTCAGTTCGTTTTTCAGAAATTCAAGATTCCTTGTTGCAATTCCAAGTTGTTCACGAACAACCTCAAAATCTCGAAGAAGATTTCCTACCAGTTGTGATGACATCTGAATGGGTAGTTTATTTTCATGATCAACAACATGATAACAGGTTCTGAAAACAGGATTCTCGTAAAACTCGATAGTCTTTCCCTTCTCAACATTGTTTTCCTTGTTGCATCCATCCATTGTGCACACAGAAAACAGGTGATTCTTTTGACGTTACGGAACGTGTATGTATCAAAGAGGAGCATGATACATATAAATATATATGAGTGTTTCATAGAAAACCCTAGGGTTACTCGTATATGTTCCGTGTGGGTCAGGAGTATTGCACTTATGGTTACAAACTTGGTACGAGACCAAGAGAATGATGGAGCCAAATTTAGAAGAAGTCTTGAAAAACTCAAGAACCATTCTAAACAAAAGATGACATTCTTAGTTCAAAAGAACATAAGAAAATTGTTGAAAAACAAGACGACCAACAAGGAATTATTCTCAAAAGTGGACAATCAAAAACATTACATCATTTAAAGTACTGGAGCAAGGCTCAACAGTTTTATGAACATCATTACGTAAAGGAAAAATAAAGAAAAGTAAAATATAACAACGACTACTTTCTCAAGACAAAAAGGCTTCTTGAGAATTATGAGCATCCTTCCACAATTACAAGAAGGGTGCTACATCGAGCAGTCACGTTGTATTTTGATGAGCATTTTTCTCATCAAGAATATTGAATCCTTCACTCCTTCCTTTATGAAGATTTTCAGAAAAATCACTAGTATTAGTCGAAAGATATTTAACCAGAGGAGAACAAGGGATACCTGAACCTGCTTCTTTCCTCGCCTTTTTAATGCTACGTTTGAGTCTGTTTATGCTGATCTTGAGCTCTGAGACTCGATTATTGATATGAATGAAATCTAGAGCAGACACCTTGGGTTCACGGTCTTCTTCAGAGAGAGAAAAGGAATTTGACCTTTCTTTCTTTCTCATATGCCTTTTTCTCTTCTCAGAGTAATTTAAAGAGTCAGTCGTCTATCTGACGTTCTTCCTTTTACAATTATAGGCATTTTTTGTCTCAAAGTCATAATCTAGAAATGACTCATCACAACATTCCTCTTGATTGCAGACACTGCCTTTTACTCTAGCAAGTTGAGAGACAGGTTTAAGTACTTCTTTAGACATCCATACAAGAATGTTGTGAAGTTTTTCATTCCTCAGTCGAAAACAACATCTTCGTTCAAGATGTCCTTTATTTCCGCAATAATAGCAGTTAAAGGAATTGTTCTTGACTGTTCTCATGCGAGTTAAATTCGAAGGAGCACAATCCTTGTTCCTAAGACCGTCAGCTGCTGGAAAAGTTTTTCACATGAAGAGTTGTCATTAGTTTGAACAAAATTGATCTTACCAGTACTTGGAGCATTTATTCCCTTATAGCCTAGACCACGTGTATCACGATGTTCTTTACATGCTCCAAGCATAAAATATAATTTGGTAGATCTAGAATTGAATCTTTTCAGATTCTCTTCCAGTGATTTTACCTTGTTAAGGGCAGCATCGAGATCAGTCTCCAAAGATTTTTCTCTGGCGAGGAGACCGATTTCTCTTTCATTAAAACAGTTTTTGTTGAGAGTCATATCTTGCTTCAGATTCCGCAATTCTTTTTTTCAACACAAAGAGATTTCGAAGGAGATTATCACATTCGGACTTTTTTGAGCGTAAGTCTTCTTCTCGATTTTTGATAGTAGATTGTAATAGTTTATATCCACAATCATAACCTTTAAAGAGTTTTCTCATCTTCTTGTTTTCTTGACAGAGAGGTGCCAAATATTTACTCAAGCAAGCTGTTGACTTCTTTTCTTTCAAAGCATGGTCAAAGAGCTTGATATATTGAGAGACTTCCTCATCAATACTTTGTCATTCTTCTGAATCACACTCATCTGAAAGATCATCCAACTGTTCATCAAGACGCTTTTCCTAGTTGAAGGCATATTCAGACACAGAGGCAGATACAAGAGATTTTTTAGATGTCTCAGGATTTTAAAACATCTCAGGGGAACTCTGAACTGATGTTGCGTTATCAGAGAGATTTATGCCGTCCATATAGTCAGATCGCTACAAACACAGACTTATAAGGTCTTTAAACGTGTTTGCGTGATCTGATACCAATTGAAAAAGCGGGGGTCTAACAACCTCACCCAATATTTTGCTTAGAAATATGTATGGACTAACTCCAATATACTTTTAAGAGAATCAACTAGACAGTCAGACTCAATCTTAATAAAAAGTATATCAAAGAGTTATATCTCAATTTCTCGATTCTATCCTTACTCAAGAAAATAGAAATCTGCAAGCCTAATTGAATACAAGAGAAATTAACTTGACCGGTACCAAAGACCAATG
The DNA here is from genome assembly GCF_003573695.1 of Papaver somniferum. Taxonomy (NCBI): domain Eukaryota; kingdom Viridiplantae; phylum Streptophyta; class Magnoliopsida; order Ranunculales; family Papaveraceae; genus Papaver; species Papaver somniferum. The sequence goes on along the minus strand of NC_039366.1, from coordinate 67,986,545 downwards.
TTCAAGGATTAATCAATTTTAATCAACAACCAATGGTTGGATTTACCAATTGATCGATACAACGCACAACCTGTGATATTTCAATTATATAACCATATATAATGCGAAAAAGAAATAACACAGACACCAGAAGTTTTGTTAACGAGGAAACCGCAAATGCAGAAAAACCCCGCGACCTAGTACATATTGAACACACACTGTATTAAGCCGCTACAGACACTAGCCTACTACAAACTAACTATGGTCTGGACTGTAGTTGAACCCCAATCAATCTCACACTGATCCAAGGAACAGTTGCGCTCCTTACGTCTTTGATCCTAGAAGGATACTACGCACTTGATTCCTTAGCTGATCTAACCCACAACTAAGAGTTTCTATGACTCAAAGTCGAAGACTTTAATAAACAAATATGTATCACACAGAAAAGTCTGCAGGAATAGATAAATCTGTCACCCACAGAAATACCTACAAGTTTTGTTCCGTCTTTTGATAAATCAAGGTGAACAGGAACCAATTGATATACCAGACTTATATTCCCGAATAACAGCCTAGAAATATCAATCACCTCACAATAATCTTAATCGACTAGCGAAACAAGATATTGTGGAATCATAAACGATGAAACGAAGATGTTTGTGACTACTTTTCTATCTTGCCTATCGGAGAAATCAATCTCAAGCCAATCTAACGATTGTACTCAAATACGGTAGAAACAGCAAGATCAGACCATGCAACTATAGAGCAAATAGTTGGATCTGGCTTCACGATCCCAATGAAGTCTTCAAGTCGTTAACCTACAGGGTCTCGGTAGAAAACTAAGATTAAAGGAGAATCGACTTTAGCTGATACAACTAGTATCACACAGGAGGTGTGGGGATTAGGTTTCCCAGTTGCTAGAGTTCTCCTTTATATAGTTTCCAAATCAGGGTTTGCAATCTAAGTTACCTTGGTAACAAAGCATTCAATATTCACCATTAGATGAAAACCTGATTAGATTCAAGCTAATATATTTCAACTGTTAGATCGAAATTAGCTTGTTATACACACATGAAATGCACGTTCATTTAGGTTTGTGTAAACGTACCTAAACGTGTACAAGTCGTTGGTTCAAAAGTAGTTAACCAATGGTTAGCCATATGAGCACTTTCATATTAACCTTATTCATCTTCACCATAACTAGTTCAAATGACTCAAAAGAACTAGTTAGAGAGTTGTTCAATTGGTTAGATCTCATAGAAGTATATAAGACACAATCGAAGCAAAAAAAATTTTAATTCACTTGAATCGATTCATGAACATTATAGCAACGGTTTGCAAAGATTGCATTCCTTAATTTATAAATGTTTTAGTTCACGAATAAACCGTTTTTAGAAAATAACCCACTCAAGTATGCATACCGGTACGCATACTTAAGTACCCGGACTGAGCTTGTTTTCAGTTCACAAACTCCAACATAAATTCACGGGATGTGAACTTCTGACAGTACGCGTACGGGTACGCAGACTTAGCCTCCGTACATTCTAAACCAGTAAAGTACGCATACTTTGGTTCAAGGATTTTGGACTTACACAAGTATGAGTTCACATACAATGTTTATATCCATTCAAGGTTATATATTCTAAACTCTCATTTCAATCATTGAAACATTCTTAGAGGATGTTAAATAAAGGTTATTCACACACTATTTTTCATCAAAGCGATTTTCAAGAAATTGAAATGATCAACATGACTTTCGTCACTCGTAAAGATGAACTTGGCCAAAGCGAAAGCTTACCAACACATATTTCGAGAAATGGATAAGCGAGATAAACTCGACTCGAAATAGAAAATGTGTAAGTCTATATAGCAATACGACTTTTGTCTCAATATAGGAGTTAGAGTAGATTGACTTTTGAGTGATAGATAAGTTTAAGTCTCCACATACCTTTTTATCGATGAAGATCCACCAGTTCATTGAGTAGTTCTTCGTCTTTGCATGGTGAAAGCCGTGGAGTCTAGAGCTCAACTACACTTTCTATCATATTCCGAGACTTAGCTATAAGTAGACTAGAAATCAAAACTTATATTTTTGGCAACTAAACTTGACAAACAAGCTTGAGATAGCAACTCTTGCGAGTTCGACCGAGCAGTGCTCTTACACTAGCCTACTACCAATGAACTTCGTACTGGATTGTTGTTGAACCCTAATCAATCTCATACTGATTCAAGGTACAGTTGCGTTCTTTATGTCTCTGATACTAGCAGGATACTACGCACTTGATTCCCTTAGCTGATCTCACCCACAACCAAGAGTTGCCACGACCCAAAGTCGAAGACTTGATAAATAAATCTGTCTCACACAGAAAAGTCTATTGGAATTGATAAATCCGCCTTCCACATAAATACATATGAGTTTTTATTTTGTCTTTTGATAAATCAAGGTGAGCAGGAACCAATTGATGAACCAGTCTTATAATCCCGAAGAACAGCATAATATTATCAATCACCTCACGGTTATCTTAATCGAGTAGCGAAACAAGATATTGTGGAATCACAAACGATGAGACGAAGGTGTTTGTGATTACTTTTTATCTTTCCTATCGGAGATATTAATCTCGAGCCAATTATTTTAATAGTAATCAACACGATAGAAACAGCAAGATCAGAACACGCAACTACAAAGAAAATAGTTTGGTATGGCTTCACAATCCCAATGAAGTCTTCAAGTCGTTAACCTACAGAGTCTCGAGAGAAACCTAAGGTTAAAGGAGAATCGACTCTAGTTATGAAACTAGTAACACACAGAAGTGTGGGGATTAGGTTTCCCAGTTGCTAGAGTTCTCCTTTATCTAGTTTTCAAATCAGGGTTTGCAATCCAAGTTACCTTGGTAACAAAGCATTCAATATTCACCATTAGATAAAAACCTGATTCAACCAAGCTAATATCTTTCAACCGTTAGATCGAACTTAGCTTTTTACACACAAATGAAATATACCCTCATTTAGGTTTAAGTAACAGTACCTAAACGTGTACACCATGTTGGTTCAATAATAGTTAACCTAAGTTATCCATATGATTACTCTCATATCAACCTTGTTCATCTTAATTATAACTAGTTCAAATGACTCAAATGAAACTAGTTAATGAGTTGTTAAATTGCTATATTCTCATAGAATTATACAAGAACACAATTGAAGCAAAATTGGTTTGATTCACTCGAATCAATTCTTGAACATTATAGCCACGGTTTGCAAAGATTGCATTCTTTATTTTATAAATGTTTAAGTTCATGAACATGACCGGTTTTAGAACTTTAACCTTCAAATATGCAAACGGGTACGCATACTTGAAATACCCGGACCAAAATAAGGTTTCGCCAATACGCAAACGGGTACGCGAACTTCCAATTCAGCAGAAATATTCGGACATGAACCTTACGCCAGTACGCGAACGGGTACGCATACTTAGGTTCTCGGATTTCTCAAGCCAACAGGTACGCATACGGGTACGCATACTATGGTTCCCGGACATGGATTACATATGTGCAAGAGTACACAACATGACATATCCAATAATAGTTAAGTGTTCTAAACTCATATTTCAATCATTGAAACTTTCTTAGAGGATGACAATAGCCGTTTTCACATAGTATTAGCATCAAAGCAATATTTAAGTTATTGAAATAATCATAACGAAACATTCCAAGTTTACACCAAATGATTGTATCAAAGAAACCATGTAAGATGTTGCTCGGCAATTTTCACATGATCATCTTTTGACTTGCTTCAAGAATATAAGATGAACTTGGTCGAAGGGAAAGCTTTGCTAACACATATTCTGAGAAATATGTAAGCGAGTTAAACTCAGCTCGAATCTCAAATGTGTATAATAGAAAACTATATTGTAACACGACTTATATCTCAACATAGGAGATAGAGTAGAAATAGACTTTCGAAGTGATAGATGAGTTTCAGTATCCACATACCTTTTGTCGATAAAGTTCCACAAGCTTTCCTTAGTAGTTCTTCGTCTTCAAATGATGAACGCCGTGACGTCTAAGGCTTAACTACACAATCTATGTCCTAGTCCGAGACATCTATAAGTAGACTAGAAATCAAGACTTATAGTTTTGATCACTAACATTAACAAACTTGCTTGAGATAGCAACGCATGCGAGTTCGACTGAGCAGTGCTCTAACAATCTCCCCCTTTGTCAATTTTAGTGATAAAACTATCAATACATATGGATTACAAAATAAATAAAACTTTTTAGCTTCTAATCCAAATGCTTGATCTCCTTGGCACCTTCAACACGACTCGAAATCTTCCTCACTTCCAAGTACTCCATGATTCTAAACGTGTTTAACTCAGCATCATAGTTATTGAAGATCCTTAGCGATAACAATGTGAAAACAAATGCTCTCAATCATTGTTATACAGTGTCATAGTATTATTACACATCATCAAAGTTCAATTGTGAAAAGGCGAAGGTACCCAAATATACCTCAAGCTAAAAAAATTTCCTTCCTATAAGTCCTTTCTCCGAAAGTGTTTGTCTATAGACTGAGTCGAAACAATACAACTGATCGGTCCACACTTCGTGTGATCGTCTATGGATACTAGTCGACACAATACGACAACAAAGTATGTTTACTTGATACAAAGGTTCGGACTTAACCAAACACAATAGGATTTCTTATCAAGTAAATAGGAATTAAGGTTTGTGTAATTTACTTTAATTATAATAAAACAATCATAATGCGGAAAATAAAAGTAAATCACACAGCAAGATTTTTTTAACGAGGAAAACCGCAAATGCAGAAAAACCCCGGGACCTTGTCCAGAATTGAATACTCTCAGGATTAAGCCGCTATACAAAATAAACCAACTTCGTATAGTTAAGACCAAACAACTAAACCTATAGTTCACCTAGTTCCGTCTTTATTCCCACGCCTCCAACTTACGAATAAGTCACATACTTGGAACAATTCATTTGGTTCGTATTCCAAACAGTAAAGGAACAACAAATCTGTTTAGTATCAACTCTCTTCAACCAAGTGATATGAGTCAGACAAAGGCTCTTCTGTTTATCTCAATAAACTCCTTCGCCAAGTCCTTAGATCTATTTTATGTTCAATTACCCAAGGTAATCGTCAGATTTTCCAATCAATACTTTTAATCACAAAGAACCGTATTGATGCCGATCTACTCAACTAATCAATCCAATATACGACAAGGATAAACCGATTATAGTAGGATCCTATTTTTAACGAAACAAGTATTGTGCACACCAAAGATTTATATAACCAAGTCAGAAATATTTTATCTCTTCTTTGTCTTCAAATCTTCTTAGATATTCAATAAACACCTGCACACAACTACTTGAATCTCTTGTGATCAATCACACACAAAACGTAGTCTGTTAACAATGGATTATCACAAGAGAAGAGTCTTTAAAACTAACAACAGTCTAAAGATCCATGTCGAAACTTTGAACTAGTTTGAGTGAATCTTATATCAAAAGAGAAGATTCTCAAGCATAAACAAACTAGGTGCAATCAAACTCAACCACCGTTAGACAATCAAATCAATCGAAAATAAAAGATAAACCACAATTATCTAGTTTCCCATCAACGATACTAATAGAGTTTCTCAATCCCAAAGAAGACTTTAAACTGAGCGGACGTAAGAGATTTTGCCTAATTAGGTTACTCTCCTCTCCGAATAGGCGGCTTCACTAGTAACATTACACAGAGGAAGTTTACTGTCACGAAGGATTAGTTTGCTAGAAATGCAAACTTCAAGTATTTATAGACAAGGAAGTTTGGACACCAAGGAATTTCCAAAATCGAAAATATTCTCAAGATATTCAATATTAATTTCCAAATTCGGTTTCATAATTCTTGAGAATGCTATGTGCAAAATATTGATCGAAAATCTCCTTGGAAAATATTTAACTAGTAAATGCACATTACTAATTCTTCTTTTCCATATATATAATTAAAAACCTTAATTAAAAGATTCTTAACTTATTTAATTTCGATCCTGGGATTTTCTTCCTTTTATCTTTTAAGGAATATCTTTGAACAATAAAAGATACGCATTAATGCACTTGTTCAAAGTGTGTCGACATCCTTACTTTGTAAGTCCTCTTTCATACTTACACACTTGAAACCGATTTACCACGCTTCCAAACAAGTTTAGAATTGGTTCATCTGACTTTCAAGAGCTATGTGATTGATCAAGAACACTCAATCACAAATCATGAGTTTAACGGTTATACCAAAACAAGTTTCGGTTCTACCTCCATGTGAGTATTGTGCATAGTCACACTAGCTTCCCAAGATTCGGTTGACTAGGTACTAGGATCAGTTCCCCACATATATATGGTATCTAACTTATATGTGTTGCACATGTCCATATGATCGATTCCCCTTTGCCTAAAAACGTGTTGCATATGTCCATAGGATCGGTTCCCCTTTCTGCTATAAACCTTGTTGCACCTCATACAAGGATCGATTCCCCTTTGTGATGTGTTGCACCTCTTACTAGGATCGGCTCCCCTTTACCCAGAGTTAGGTCTTACAAACTACACAAACTCGATCATACCATCAGGTGATTACTTAAGATCGGTTTCACTAATAAAAGTCATACTAATACATAAGTCAGGCCTTATGTGAATAGTTTTACCAAGAACAAAAACAATTCATGAGCGGTTGTACTAATCACACATATTGGTCGTTCATAAGATATGCAATGGATAACAATCCCAATAACGCCTGGCGATTTCCTTTTCGATTCACAAACTAAGTTCATGATCTTACTTCCTTAAAACACATGTAAAAAATTGTTTCCTAGGATGAAATACTCACCTCATACCCATACATAATCACAATAGCATTCAAACGATTATGTCGATGTATGATGTAGTTTTGAAAGTGGTAGTAAAGTTCGTTCAACTCGGACTCGATAGGATTGGGTTCTAGACTTAAAATAAAAATAGAAAATATATATACAAAAGGTTTGTCACAATGTCGAGAGAGACTGAGACTCAGGATTCCACCAAATTCCATTCATGCGACTCAAATAATAATTCCAATCAATTATAGTTCAAATAATAAAAATATGGACTCTTGTTCTTTGCCAAAAATAGATTTTTGAAAAGCAATGACTGTAAATCAAAAGCATGATGTATCAAAAATACATAGACCAAGCATACACCATCAAACGAAATCACACCCATTCAATAAAAATCATAAATCGATTAAAAATCAATGCAAATAGTCATAAAAGAATTATTAGAATTACCACATGCGTGAAATAGGGCTTCCTCCGTCATCCCAGTGTTTGGGTTTAGCTCCTCATATTAATCACTTGCTCAAAATACATGTTTGTTGCTCAAAAAGTTGATTAAAAGAGTGAAAATAATAAAATCAGTGATTCTGCGACCCACATAAGGCGTCCAGAGAAGAACGATATAAAATAAGTGCGTCTGTTGCTGTTGTTTTAAGACTGACAGGCGCCTGTCCTTGTCACAGTTGAAGAACGGATGTCTGTGGAAGTCTGTTCTTCGTGTTCTTCAGGATCTTCGTGTAGCAGCAGCAGCAGAGACGGGCCTTCTGTAATCTCTGATTCTCGCCTCCTGAGCTCTCCTCTCGACCCCAAAATCTCCGTACTTCTTCTAGGGGACCTAAGCATCCTATTTATACACAAAAGGGTCATTGAATCTTTCCCAAATCGCATCAAAATTCCCTTTTTCCTTTCTTGGCAGTCACGGCAATAATCGCTTTCCTAATTCGTTTCACGCGTTTCTGAGCTCTCCCAATTATATCAAACTCCTCCTTAGATAGAATATGTATCTTTGGAACGAATTTCTTGCCTTTAATCTCTCTTAATGTCCAAAAACAAACTCGACAGGGACCGTGTTTCCTTTTTTACTCTGTTTCCTTTTTCCGGCAATTCCAGCCCAATTTGATCGATTCAAACACATGTATTAAACCTGTTTTGCTCTATCAAGTCCAGCCCAATCGATTTCCAGTGTTGAATCACTTTAAAACTGCCCAAAGCTTCACGTCCAAAATGTGCAGACGTGAAGTCTCTTTTCCCACCAAAAAGTTTTAAACGTGAAGAAGAAAGGTGTCCCCCTATCCAGTTCCGGTGTCCCTTTAGCACATTCCTAGAAATGGGTTACCCCTCATCCAAACCGAGAGTCCGAATATCAAATGTCCTCCCATGTGCCTTTAACAACTTTTCGAGCCAATTTCGCCGCAAAAGCTTATTTCTCCAAAAACACCTACAAAGAGATAAAATACCGAAATAAGTACAAAAATGGGTACTAACAATATACACAATAGAGATGAAAATAGACACATAAATGCGTCTATCAAATACCCCCAAACTTATTATTTGCTAGTCCCGAGCAAATCAAAACTACAAAATAAAATCCTAACTCACTGTCGCAGGCATCGTCGATTGCATTTAGCGTATGCAATAAGCCTTTAAACCCCTAGGTGGCCCTAGTGGCCGAGTTATAGTCTCGGGAGGGCTTACCAGAGATATACCCACAAAACCTTTACTACTCAAGACCCTAGCTATCTACAACGAACCTTGGAAGGCACTGAAGAATCTCCTTGGTTGGCATACTTATTGACTACAGGAGGAAGTACCTTGATGCGAAGTTCCAATTGTTGTACACGAGTTTGCACTCAAGCATACTAAAATTCATAATAAGTGACAGAGCCCTACTCAGATAGTTGCACTATGGACATCATATTCGGAGTCAAAACTAATCACATGGATAGATCAAGAAGATGGATATAGAAAAACATAGATGGTTTTGATGTTTACTAAGTGAACGGCGTTTCCCATATCTATCTGAAGGCCTCCGCCAAAATGAACCTATCCTAATGGATTGAGTTATTAGTATGACTAATATCAACACACTGGCATATACAAGGGAACCAGTGGTCGATAACCTAACTCTAGGTCAACACAACTGGCATATACAAGGGTACCAGTGGTCGACTTTATTGAATTTATTTCTTTTGGTCAAATGGTCTGGTCTCAAATTTTTTTTTTCAACTTTTTGGTAACTACCATTTTTTTTTCATCTCTTTTTTTTTTCTCTTTTTCTTTTTCAACTTTTTTTTTTCATGGTATCTCAATCACTCTAATTCACCCTAGCATTGGTAACAACTTGAATCGTGGGCCGCACCTATCACTTAGAGAAACATAGTTTAAAAACAAAATAAAATAAAATAAAAATAGAAGTGAAAAGGACTCAACGAGATATGGTGAAACTATCATGTTATTCCTAACAACTGAGCTCTGTGCTTTTATGAATAGACTCTTCTAGATGTTTTCGTCTAATCAGATTGGTTCCTCAACTCCTACAATCAAAATGCTTCCATACACTTAGGTTGGTTAGTGCTATCCTTAATAGGCATAAATTTCTAGGCTCTGGAGTTTATTTATTCATATTGCAACTAAAAAGTTTCTCTCATACCCCCAAACTTAAATCTAACATTGTCCTCAATGTTCTAAAGATAAAATTAAAAGCATGAACAAGGAGAAACTGTTACCATTTGAAGCAAAAGAGATAAGGAAACATATTACCGTGTCGCATGAATATTGGGTTACCTCCCAAGAAGTGCTAAGTTTAAAGTCTTCAGCCATACTAATAGATGATTAGTCACCTCATGGAATCATAAAGTAATAGTCGAAATTTCTGTGGGTCATCAAAACCAAATAGAGCTATCACAAATAAAAGGAATCTGCAACCTGTCAAGAAAATAAACAAATAAAGCACACCCTTGTCTAGTTTCCTGTTTAAGACAACTACATCTAGCTGTGGTTCAGGTTCAGGTTCTATAACTGGGTCCAAATTAAATATTTTCATGGGTTGGAATTCCTCAAAGCTAAGGTCCGGTTCAGGTATTAGAGTCTCGAAAAACTCAAGTAAAAACTTAGAAGCACATAATAATAACCTTAATAATTGTGGATCCTTAAAGTCAATCAGTTTTGACTCACACAGCTGACCACAATGGGAGTGGTGGTCTTCCTTAAACAAATGTGTCGACCCTAATCTCTTAAAGTAATTAGGTTTAGTCTCAAAACTAAATAATTGACACATCTGAAATTTATACGTTCCCACAATTGGTTGAAAAATATTTGGTGGGAAAACAAAGTCGATCTTGGTATCATAGCCTGGGTAAACCACATCAACCAGAGGATGGGTTTCTAACAACTGAACTTCCTTATGGACATCACTAGGTTCAGGAAAACGTGTATGAAGATAATATTGTAAAATGGTTGAGGCACATATGTCAAGTCCGAAGTGAGGGACCTTTCTAAGAGTTAAGGCACATGGAGAATGATAATCACCCCCAAACTTAGAGTTTTGGGTGTCTCTAGAAAGACTAGTCACAACTTCCCTAATTTCAAGGTCATATGATTCCTGAAAATGGTCAATTGATTCTTCTAAGTCAGGTTTATCCTCACTCAACTCTACGAGTTCACTTTCTTTGTCTAAGATTAATGTTTCTAAATCACTAGACTCTAAAACAATATTCTCAGAAAAAAACTCGTTCCTCTAAACCATCGTTGGCTTCGTAATCATAAGGAAATACTACATCGTCTAAAACGGGGGTATCTCTAATCAAATCCTCGTCCTTTTGAATAGGTGAATAATCATTAAAATTATTTGGATTTGAACTAGAAATAGTAGTATCATTGTAAAGCTCAATTGGAGTAACAGATTCCTGATCACTATGCCTATATGTGTCAAATTCTTCATCAGCACTATCCTCATCATAATCATCATAATAACATGAAAATGGTTGAACCTCATCTAAACAAGTAGTGTTACCAATTTTATCCTCGTCATCTTGATTATGCAAATAACTATCCTCATTTTCAAGGGTACTATTGGAATCACTGTATTGGAAAGTAAGATTATTTCGAGCAAGTCTTTCGTTCGTCTCAGCCATCAGCTTGAGGGATTCCTCTATAGAAACTTCACTCATTATTGTATTTCTTTCGTCTATAATTACACTATTCATCTCAGCTAACTTACGCGTCGACTCAGCTAACTCCCTGAGGGACTCTTCTAAAGGAGGAATAGGAACAAAGGGATCATAAAAAGGACTACTTTTCAATAGTTTGATTGTATCCTCTAGAGACGAAGAACTAGTACTATAATCTTCTTGCTCGTAAGACTGATGTATGTGTGGATAGTAATTGGGCTCACCAGGGTATGACCCATATCCTTCCAAAGGATGGCGTTCTCAACCACTATTCCCAACATGGTCATAAAAAGGATGATGTCCATATTCATATTCAGGTCGATAATCATTGTATTGGCTTCTATCATACCAGTTCGACATTCTTAATTGCAAAAGAATTCTACACAATCACAAACAAGGCTGACTCGACCAAAACAAACCTAAATTTCTAGCAAACAAAAAGCATGATGGCTCCACTTAGATTGTCACTAGACCAGCTTCTATTCTTTCGAAAAGAAACTCGTCACAATCTGAGCAAACCCCTCTGGAATCAATCCGAGTCAAAGTAAGTTGAATCAAGGCGAGGAAAGCTCAGTGGAGCTTTGATACCCAAGGCCTCACCGGTTACAAGGCGGCGCAGTCACACATTCAACTCACAGAAACCGTTAAGAACTTCGAAGTATGCTCAAAAGAGTAACCAATGATCTTAGAACGACTTTCCTATTAAGCTCGTTACCCTATAGGTCTCGTTCTAGTCAAAATTTTAGGCTTAGGTTCGCGTTTGGTTTCGTGTTCCTAAGGCGGGAAAGAAGAGAACGGTGATGAAATCCGAACCCTTATCTTGTATAGCCAGTCCTTGCCCTTTACTAGGAATTAAAAGCAACCGTATTCAAGTCCTCAGCATATATTCACCTTAAGGAATACAGTAAACCCGCTGACAGGGGATTCGCGGGTGTTTCGAAAAACTTACCTCCCGTACCAGACGGGCGAAGAACCGCTGAAGTCAACTCGGGCCACAACTCCTATGTTATGTACGAACCCGAGGGGCCGAGGTGATATCGTAATCACCGTCCTTTCCTGCACACAGTTTGTATTTAAACCAACCCTTCCTTAGGGTCTAAAAATAATAGTGTCCAAAGTCCAATGTCCAAGTGTCCAAAAAGAAAAGAACAAATTACAAAAATAGCAAACCCTAATACAGTTCTCTCTCTCTCTCTCTTTTTTTTAATAGAGAAAAATAAACAAACCCTAATAAAATAAAATATCTAAAAAGAAATTGTCTTCTTTTCCGTTCTTTTCGCTTTAATCTTTTGCTCCAAGTCTTTATGCTTTAAGTTCCAGTCTTTACGAAATCACTAAACTCCTTGGCTTAATTCGCTTTATGATCCAAAACCTGTAGACAAAAGACAAATACCCAAAAACGTAAAAAAGAACAAAAATAATAAAAACCTAAAATAAAATAAAAGAAATAAATAAATAAAAGAAAACTAAGTCTAAAAACCCTAAAAGCAAATCCGCGTCGGCGGCGCCAAAAATTGATGTAGTTTTAAAGTGGTAGTAAAGTTCGTTCAACACGGACTCGATAGGATTGGGTTCTAGACTTAAAATAAAAATAGAAAATATATATACAAAAGGTTTGTCACAATGTCGAGAGAGACTGAGACTCAGGATTCCACCAAATTCCATTCATGCGACTCAAATAATAATTCCAATCAATTATAGTTCAAATAATAAAAATATGGACTCTTGTTCTTTGCCAAAAATAGATTTTTGAAAAGCAATGACTGTAAATCAAAAGCATGATGTATCAAAAATACATAGACCAAGCATACACCATCAAACGAAATCACACCCATTCAATAAAAATCATAAATCGATTAAAAATCAATGCAAATAGTCATAAAAGAATTATTAGAATTACCACATGCGTGAAATAGGGCTTCCTCCGTCATCCCAGTGTTTGGGTTTAGCTCCTCATATTAATCACTTTCTCAAAATACATGTTTGTTGCTCAAAAAGTTGATTAAAAGAGTGAAAATAATAAAATCAGTGATTCTGCGACCCACAGAAGGCGTCAGAGAAGAACGATAGAAAATAAGTGCGTCTGTTGCTGTTGTTTTAAGACTGACAGGCGTCTGTCCTTGTCACAGTTGAAGAACGACTGTCTGTGGAAGTCTGTTCTTCGTGTTCTTCAGGATCTTCGTGTAGCAGCAGCAGAGACGGGCCTCCTGTAATCTCTGATTCTCGCCTCCTGAGCTCTCCTCTCGACCCCAAACTCTCCGTACTTATTCTAGGGGACCTAAGCATCCTATTTATACACAAAAGGGTCATTGAATCTTTCCCAAATCGCATCAAAATTCCCTTTTTCCTTTCTTGGAAGTCACGGCAATAATCGCTTCCCTAATTCGTTTCACGCGTTTCTGAGCTCTCCCGATTATATCAAACTCCTCCTTAGATAGAATATGTATCTTTGGAACGAATTTCTTGCCTTTAATCTCTCTGAATGTCCAAAAACAAACTCGACAGGGACCGTGTTTCCTTTTTTACTATGTTTCCTTTTTCCGGCAATTCCATCCCAATTCGATCGATCCAAACGCATGTATTAAACCTGTTTTGCTCTATCAAGTCCAGCCCAATCGATTTCCAGTGTTGAATCACTTTAAAACTGCCCAAAGCTTCACGTCCAAAATCTGCAGACGTGAAGTCTCTTTTCCCGCCAAAAACCGTTTTAAACGTGAAGAAGAAAGGTGTCCCCCTATCCAGTTCCGGTGTCCCTTTAGCGCATGCCTAGAAATGGGTTACCCCTTATCCAAAGCGAGAGTTCGAATAACAAATGTCCTCCCAGGTGCCTTTAACAACTTTTCGAGCCAATTTCGCCGCAAAAGCTTATTTCTCCAAAAATACCTACAAAGAGATAAAATACCGAAATAAGTACAAAAATGGGTACTAACAATATACACAATAAAGATGAAAATAGACACATAAATGCGTCTATCAATGTATTATCTACAAAGTTTAATGGTTATGCAATAAACCTCGTATTGTATTACTTAATAAACCTCGTATTGTTAAGCAATAAACCTCGTATTTTATCTACGAAGTTGACTCTAGTACATTTAATCAAGCGACTCTTAAATGAGTTTTGGTTCACTAAAATATGACAACCAAACTTGACATACCAGCGCTTGGTGGGTTCAACCGAGCTATGCTCTAACAATCTCCCCCTTTGTCAATTTTAGTGAGAAAACTCTTACATCATATGGATAAACAAATTACAAGAATTCATTACACATACGCTTGATTCCCGAATTCAACAACACATAACCTGTATACATTCAATCCTTAAAAATGCCGTTGTTGACATTATAATAACAAAGCTCATACTCCCCATAAAGGTGAGATAGGTTTATTTTTAATCCTCGCGACTTTGTTATACCAAATCATATGATATGTTACTCCCCCTTAGTATATGCTTTTCCTCTTTCGTTAGATAAACGTTCAAGCACCAATGTCCTTCTTCCCTAGTGACACTAATCAATATAAAATTGACGCCAATATCACTTGTTTACTCCATATATTTCTCCCCCCCTTTGTCACAAAATGACAAAGAAACGAAAAAATAAAGGACAACACGAAAAGGATCTTATAAATCTCAAAATAGACTTGCAACCTGTTGAGTCAAGCACGAGGGTTCCACACATCATTTTTGATAACCAATATGAAAACCGAAACTACAAAGTAATTATGTTTTGATATGTTATCATGGAAATAATTGCCCGAAGCAATTTTCCCAACTAGTTTAGCAAACCAAAAATCAATTAATCACATTAGTTCCTTTACTAAACCGATTGTATAAATACAATCGCTTCATTCGATAAGACCAAAATAAATATAACTCTATTTTTCTCATCATGTTCTAATTATCCATATAACTTAGACCTTTAAGTTTTAAACAAGACAAATACTAGGTTAGTTAACTAGCACTTCCTGTTAAGGAATTCGATTAGACTTGAATAACCGAAACCTCCACTTTGATAAGTATAACTAAGATCAGAATTAACTTAGTTTCTCTTATTCGGAATCGAATTGGACTAAACAATTCATCCCGTAAACATATTCTTTTGTCAATCCATAAATAATTTATACAAACCAAAACAAATCAACTTGCATAATTATTCACCTCAACCGGAAGCAATTGAAACAACATAAACATTAAAGCACTGCAATTGCACCGAAAATTTTGTAAGCCTAAACAATTGATACTACAAAAAAAAGTAAGATAACAATAGTTTTTCTTAACCGGAGCCAATTGAATCACACACACATCCATACATACATAATGGAATAAAACATCAATTGTACCGAAATTTAGTTAAGCAAAAGCAAAAATATATAAGCAATAAAATTAGGCTTTTCTTAAACAGGAAAACAATTAACTAACAAGATTGTTACCTCAATTTCGCATCCACTTCTCCAATATGTTTGCATCTTCTTCTTCCAGGGAGAATCGATATCGAAATACCATTATGTTGTCATTCTGATGCAAAACAAAAGAATAACAACAACCAACCTTTACCAGAGAAAGGTTGAAAACCGGTTTTTAACTATTGCAAGCAAAATTTGAAAACCCACCAAACACATATGCTTTTATGCTAAACCAAAACCGATTCAACATATTGTGACTTTTTCACATATTGTTTCTATCAGAACCCCTCATGATCCTTTGATAAAGCCTACCAACATGGGCTAGAACTTAATCCTGCTAAATCAAAAAGTCACCCAAACCATAAGGGTTCACGACATATGAGATCGAATATCAAGGTAATAAAACTGAAATCAAACATCTCATAAACATACATAACAATGATAATTTAAACCAAAAGAGGTACATAAACTGCATTAAAAACTTAAAGCATCTTACCATTACACGATATTTAAAAGATTGTTTACCAGATAAACTCACAGTAATATACATAATATTATATAATAATAGTTTTAAAACTTATCCGAGATGTCCAAGTCAGTATCCTCTTCCGAAGAAGTATCTTTACACTTGTCTGAGATGCCACTCAAGGCTTCAGTAATATCTGAATGGATGTTCATATAATGATCAATTAGTTCTACTATGCAATCATTTTTCGTCTGTATTCCTCTCTTAAGAGTTTGTGTATCGCCTTCAACTCTTATAGGAGGAGGAGCATTGAAGAATTGTCCTATCATTTCGCTGAGAATTCCTTCTCCTAATTTCTTTGGAATCTTTTCCCTTGCATTTGGCCAAACAATTCCAAAAAAGCTGCAAATTCTTGTAATCAAACAAGCAAAACCATGTGTTAGAGCATATCTCGGTCGACCTCGCATGCGTTGCTATCTCAAGCATGTTTGTCAATGTTAGTGATCAAAACTATAAGTCTTGATTTCTAGCCTACATAGCTAAGTCTCGGACTAGGATAGAAAAGTGTATTTGAGCTCAAGGACTTCATGGCGATTCATCATAAAACGACGAAGATCTACTCAAGGAACCGTGGAACTTCATCAACAAAAAGGTATGTGGAGACTTGAACTTATCTATCACTCAAAAGTCTATCTCTTCTATCTCCTACTTCTTATGAGACAAAAGTCGTATGCTATATAGACTGGATCATACACATTTTATATTTAGAGCCGAGTATATATCGCTTATCTACATCTCGAAATCATGTGTTGGTGAAGCGTTTCGCTTGGATCAAGTTTGTCTTCACCTAGTGACGAAAGTCATGAAAAGTTTCAATTACTTTGAGAATTGCTCTGACGCAGAACGGTCTGTGAATAACGGCTATATAACGTCCTCTGAGAATGTCTCAATGATTGGAATGAGAGTTTAGATTACGTAACCATGTATTCCTTAATCCAGAGTTTTCGAGCTTTGTTGATTGAGATAAACCGGAGGAATTGGCTTTGCCAAGTCCGCGAACCCAGTCTGCGAACTCAGTCCGCGAACTGATGGAAGTTCTTGTACCGAGAATTTTTGTTGGGATTTTCCAAAAACTCGTTTGCGTGTAAGCCCACGAACTCAATCCGCGAACCTAGTCCGCGAACTGACGAAAGTCTCTTTTCCGAGATTTTCTGCTGAGTTTGGAGAACTCCACCGGTTGTCTTAAGTCCGCGAACTTGTTTGCGAGCTTAAGAGGTTATGATCTAAAAATGTGCTCTGAACATGAAACTTAAATTACTAAAGAATGCCTTATGCAAACCGTGGCTATAAAGTTCATGAGCCGATTCAATCGAATCGAATCATCTTTGTTTCAATTGTGTCTTGTGTAGTTACATAAGATCTCATAGCAATTGAACAGCTCTTTAACTAGTTCATTTGAGAAAACTGAACTTGGGTTACTATGTTTAACCAACATACACGTACACGTTTGGGCATGGTTTTCACAAACCCAGTAAACGTCTACCCCAGTTTGTGTGAAAAGATAAGTTTTCGATCTAACGGTTGAGAAATATTATTTTGAATCTAAATCAGGTTTTCATCTAACATTGAATATGGATTTCTTTGTAACTAAGGCAAAACCCTGATTTGAAGACTATATAAAGGATACATCTAGCATTGTGCAAAACTAATCCCCACACGTATGTGTGATACTAGTGCGCTCGCTAGAGTCGATTCTCCTTTAACCTTTGGTTTTCTTCTCTAAAACCAGGTTAACGACTTAAAGACTTCATTGGGATTGTGAAGCCAGACCGATACTACTTTTATCGTAGTTGTGCGATCTGATCTTGCATCTTCTATCGTACGAGTACAATCTTTGATTGGCTTGATATCGTGAGAGTTCTCCGATAGGCGAGATAAATAAGTCACAAACATCTTCGTCTCATTGTTTGTGATTCCTCGACAAACAGTCTGTGTAGTCAGGAAGGATTGTAGAGAGGTGATTAATCTAGGCTGTTCTTCGGGAATATAAGACCGTATTATCAATTGGTTCAAGTTCACCTTGATTTTATATCTTAAGACGGAACAAAACCTAGGGTTTATCTGTGAGAGACAGATTTATCCTTTGATAGACTTTTCTGTGTGAGACAGATTTGTTTATTATCAAGTCTGCCATTTTGGGTTGCAACAACTCTTGGTTGTGGGTGAGATCAGCTAAGGGAATCAAGTGTGCAGTATCCTGCTGGGATCAGAGGCGTAGGAGTACAACTGTACCTTGGATCAGTGGGAGACTGATTGGGGTTCAACTATAGTCCAGTCCGAAGTAAGCTTGGAGTAGGCTAGTGTCTGTAGCGGCTTAATACAGTGTGTATTCAATCTGGACTAGGTCCCGGGGTTTTTCTGCATTTGCGGTTTCCTCATTAACAAAACTTCTGGTGTTTGTGTTATTTCTTTTCCGCATTATATTTTATATAATTGAAATAATACATGTTGTGCGTTAAGATCATCAATTGGAAATCCAACCTTTGGTTGTTGATTGATATTGATTGATCCTTAGATATTGGTCTTTGGTACCGTCCAAGTTATTCCTTGTGTTTGATTAAAGACTCGCTATTGTTTTAGCTTGAGTAAATCAAAACAAGTGGGAGATATTGACTCCTTGAGATACTTTAATCTAGATTGAGTCTGACTGTCTAGTTGATTCTCTAGCAAAGTATTTCGGAGTTAGTCCATACAGATTGCTAAGAGAAATATTGGGTGGTGTTGTTAGACCCCCGCTTTTTCACCAGGAGTTCTTCTTTTACCTCTTCGGATTGTGATCATTTGTATGATCATTAAGCCACAAAAATCAAAAAATTTGACTCCTCTGACAAGATGGTGTACAAGTTCAGCAACATCT
Organism: Papaver somniferum; assembly: GCF_003573695.1. Lineage (NCBI taxonomy): Eukaryota > Viridiplantae > Streptophyta > Magnoliopsida > Ranunculales > Papaveraceae > Papaver > Papaver somniferum. Next base: position 67,967,754 of record NC_039366.1, on the reverse strand, counting down.
CTAGTCAATTTTGTCTTATGCATATTGCTAGGACACAGGTTAGCACAAGCTAGTTTTCCAAAGACTTTGAGATGAAATTCAACATTGTGAATAAGTAAAGAGTTACCTGACCATGCTCCACCAAATAATGACGAGATGGTATTGTTTTCAACTCTGTACCTTTCATCCAAACATGGCAAGAATGTATTCATGTAGGGATAGAGAATCAATTCTGAAATTACTTGTTTGTTAACTTCAAACGACCTTGTACCAATCATAGTACGAAACGTACATCCTTCAAAATTCATCTCATGCATGTTAGTATAAAAGAGCTTTACAAGGTCCGGTGTAGCCTTGAATGTGATTTCATGGATAATATCCCATTCACGATTGTTGATGGTGGATTTTCTATAAAGGTCAAAATCGTAAAATCATGATACATCATGTTTCTGGCACGGCTTCCGGCATGTGACGATTCATGTTTTACGAGACATGACGAATATGCTTCTCGAAAGGCCTCCATTAGTTGAGCGTTCGATACCTCGTATTTCATCATGACCTCTATATAAAATAACGTAATTGGGCGGTTCTCCGTAATATTGAGAGCAACAATGCCTTCAGGACGTCGGTGACTCGTTGTTCCCTGACTGCATAGAGAGACCCACCTCTACATAGAAGAACGATTGGGCGGTTCTCCGTAAGATTGAGAGCAACAACGCCTTCAGGACGACGGTGACACTCACTGTTCCCTGACTATGTAGACAGACCGTGTATAGATCCAGGCGGTTCTACGTAAGATTGAGAGCAATAACGCCTTCAGGACTTCAGCAACGCTCGCTATTTCCTGATTATGCACCTTTCAGAACGGATATGACGCTTTAACAGGCTAATATCCCTTCTGCAATAGATTAATTCTACCGTGACATTCACCACTGAATTCCTAGAAGATAATCTATTTTATCTCATTACTCCGATTTCATGATCGAATCCACGACTGATCTCATGGAATGGTAATAGATAATCTCATTACTCCGATTTCGTGATCGAATCCACGGCTGATCTCATGGAATGGTAATAGATAATTTCATTACTCCGATTCTGTGGTCGAATCCATGATCCCATGGAATGGTAATACTCGTTTTATTATTCCGAATTCATGGTTGAATCCACGACTGATCCTATGGATTGATAATAAATAACTACTCACTTTTAATACTCAGTTTCATGAATAGTAATAAATACTCAACAATCGGGCATCTGGACTATCAGTAAGTAAGCCCCATAAAATTTTGCAAGTGTACTTAACCATGATGCACGAACGAGCACCCAAATGCACGAACGAGCATTCAAAAATATGGACAAATGAGAAATCCTACACAGAATGGGAAAGAAAAAATATTATTAAAATAATAAAGTGGCGCCCGTGGGACCGGGGCCACCGGCCGGTCATGCCGCCGTGGTCGGTCCCCCACGCCCTTTTTCCTGTATTTTAATTATTCTATTATTTTCATGAACTCATGAAAACTCATTTATTCTAGCAATTTTCCTTGTTTGTGCAAAACTCATGGTTTCTCCATATTTTCACGGTTTCATGAAAAATAATAAAATAAAATAGGGAAAGGTGTTGCGAGACCGTGCAACCTAGCCGGACGGCCATTCCCTATCCGTGGCCAGTCCCACACCTTACAATCCCTAGAATTTCATAATTATTATTTCCCTCATCTCATGAAACTCCTCCGTTTGAGCAAAATATCATGATTCCTTCATATTTTCTCAAATATTGCTCAAACCATGAAAAAGCCAAAAACTCAGATGGTCACATGACTGACTAGGCTACTCACGCCAAATATTAAAATATCACTATTTTAATATTTTCCAAATTTTTGATCAGACTAGAAAAGTTCTACTTGCTCGTTCGAGCAAAATCGAGAATTTCAGTCAAAGACCGAACACTTCTGAAAACTCAAGATATTTCTCAAACGCACATCAGAAAATACCGAAGCTCCTAGGACTGAGACACGGAAATTATGGTGACACGGGCATGCTTCCTTGACCGACCAAGGCCGGCCCTAAGGCTTGCAATGAGCCGGTCTTATAATTTTGACCTAATTTGCTCGATTGCTCATATTGAGTCCAAATTTTTTCCAACCAACTTGGAATTTGCTCAATCGACCATCAGCTGGTCCCACGCCTCCAAGGGCCAGTTTCATTCCTTCTTGGACAGTGCCTCACTTCTCCACAAATTAGGTTTTATTACCTAATGCTCAGACAAGCGCAATTTTAATAAATGATGAAACCGGCATTTAATCATCATTATCTCACCAACTGTTTAACTCAGGACCCTGGTGCACGCTCACTCGAGCACTCGGGCACCACATGGTCGTCCATCATCCCATGTGGTTGGTTCCTCCTCACTCGCGACCTATTTTCAGCAATTCATCAATTGACGAACAATTGATCAAAAATTAGGGTTTCGAACAAACGCTCCACAAATCATCGTTCTGAGCAAGTTCAAACACTAATAAATTTATGTTGGTCCAACAATCAAAATATGGATTAATTATATAATATTTAGTAGTCTACCAATATTGTAATTAATATTTTATTGGGTCACGTTATCAGTAAATAATTCATCGAATTGAGCAATACTTGCTCAGTTGCTCGAATATTGATCCAATTATCAATATTCAGTAATTTATCAGTAATTCGTCGAATTGAGCAATACTTTCTCAGTTGCTCGAATATTGATCCAACTATCAATATTCAGTAATTCGTCGAATTGAGCAATACTTGCTCAGTTGCTCGAATATTGATCCAACTATCAATATTCAGTAATTCATCGAATCGATGCTCAGTCGTCGAATTTACCATATTTTCTAATACGTGCAATGTCAACATCATTAAAGAACTATACGTCTCAACAGACATGTTCGATCCTTGAATCACTGAGCATTTGTCACTCATGCTCAATTCAATAAAACCTAGACTCATTGTCTAAACAGTCAACAACTGACTAATTAAACACACGTCCGTCATGCAGACTCCAAGATTCGTGAGACATCAATCACGTCACATTGGTGGATATCAATTAGGGTTTTGGTCTGGCGGCCTACGGCGCGTGGATTCATCCACGACGAGAAATATGAGTAAGTCTTGCAACGGTTGAAGGAGTTATCAAAGTAGTGGGTGGACGATTAACCAAGTCTCCTCACAACCTGGAACTGGTTTCACCAAGATCTTCCACTTTCCCACTCTTTCACTCATGAAACCGTCACACTTATTGGGATCAATGTGTTCGCTATTCTGACAATATAAACAAGTCTCCGGATCCACGATTGAACACAACAATTTTTTCGAGTTATCCCTCTCGGAAATTCCATCAATCTACCAGAACTTACTTTGAACTCAACATTTCACAGAAAACTTCCAGAAACCTTCAACAGATCCACAATCCTTGATCATCATTGATCCCACACAATTCTCAGCTTCCCTCCTACAGATCAACCCATCTACCTCTTTGCGACCGAATTGATTCTAGAACGGCCATTGACTTGGTTTAGGCCGGAGTCCTACAGATTGATCTCTCGAATCTAAGCACTCCCTTTGTAGTGTATCTGTGTGAGGTTGAGAAGTTTGCTCGGTTGAGGAGTCTCAACAACACGCCCGACTCTTCAATTCCCTAAAAACCAGCGGACCGTTTTTCCCCATCTATAACGATTCTTCACAAAGTTCATATAATTTCTATCCGAAACTTTGACAAAAATCATCTCCATGATGGGTTCCTTGATTGTACTAAATATATTAAAACATTCATCATCCACAAAATAATTTTGAGAAGCAACATCATAAGTGAGACTAGGCATGTTTTTATAATTAATATTCCTAGTTGTATAGAGCATATTACTCCTATTTGAGCTTTCTCCAAAATTGAAATTCCTTCTACCCCTATTAGCCATTGAATCAACAAAAGTAGCAAGAGGCCACTTACAATCGATATCCCCTGTTGAGTGTTGATTCCACTTGCTTGAGTTGAAATGAAGTGATTTGAGAGAGACCCTTTGTTCTTGTATCAATTTAGGAATGATTGAAGCAAAAATTTCAACTTGAATCGAACATGCAAAAATCACAAGTGAGGTTTTTTCGAACCCTTGTTTGTTGTAGAGGTTTCTTTGAAACCGAAGAAGATAAAGAAAGAAATAGTTCCTTCTTTCTTCGTTTTTATCACCAACTCTATCTTGAATTCGGATGTGGATCCGGATCCGAATAGTACCAAACACCAAATACTGAAACATGATAAAGGATAACAAATAATTGGTTCCTTGACCAATATTGAATTGTCCAGGTTTTGACAACTTGGACATACTAGGTGATGACATGAATTTTTTAGTCAATGAAATTTCAGTGGACAAGTCAAGACTAGTTTTAATAGGCTTGCAAGTTATGTCTGAGTCATTATAATCTTCAAGAGAAAATTCTTCTGAAGAATTATAGAGATAGTCTTCTTGAAGAATATCAGATTCTTCTGAGGTATAATTCATTAAATACTCATGAATGAGTAGATTCCCTTTGGAATTATTAATTTTCTTTGAGTTGTCTATTTCTTTGAGGAACTCATCAACTTCATTTTGAACTCTACTAGAGTCTTCGATGATCTTGAGTGTTTTAGATAGTGACTCATCTTCTTTTTGTTCATATATCTTAATCTCATTTTTTAAGTCAGAGAGTTGCTTTTCCATTTCTACAAATTCAGATAATTTTCTGTCGATTTTCCTAGAAGCATCTTCAGTGAGATTAAGATATAATCGACATACGTCGAATGTCCAAAATTCTTTGGATTTAAGCGACTCAACAATTTCAGTGTTTGACATACCTTCAAACAATTCTGAATCATCTAATCTTGGCGTTACATTAATTGAATCACTTATTAGACTCATTCTTATAGGATGGATCGCTCCAAACACAGATTTTTAGATCTTTTCGTGTTTGCCTGCCCTGATACCAATTGAAAAGGCGAGGGTACCCAAATATACCTCAAGCTAAAAACTGTTCCATCCTATAAGTCCTTTCTCCGAAAGTGACTGTCTATGGACTGAGTCGAGACAACACAACTAATCGATTCACACTTCGTGTGATCGTCCATGGATACACGATCGAGACAATACATCAACGAAGTATGTTTACTTGATACAAAGGTTCGGACTTAACCAAACACAATAGGATTTCTTATCAAGTAAATAGGAATTTACGTTTGTGTAGTTTACTTTAATTATAATAAAACAATTATAATGAGGAAAATAAAAGTAATGACACAACAAGATTTTGTTAACCAGGAAAACCGCAAATGCAGAAAGACCCCGGGACCTTGTCCAGAATTGAATACTCTCAGGATTAAGCCGCTATACAAAATAAACCAACTTCGTATAGTTGAGACCAAACAACTAAACATATAGTTCAGCTAGTTCCGTCTGTATTCCCACGCCTCCAACTTATGAATAATTCACGTACTTGGAACAATTCCTTTGGTTCGTATTCCAAACAGTAAATGAACAACAAATCTGTTTGGTATCTACTCTCTTCAACCAAGTGATATGAGTCGGACAAAGTCTCTTCTGTTTATCTCAATAAACTCCTTCGTCAGGTCGTTAGATCTATCTTATGTTCAATTACCCAAGGTAATCGTAAGATTTTGCAATCAATACTTTTAATCACAAAGAACTGTATTGATGCTGATCTACTCAACTAACCAATCCAATATACCACAAGGATAAACCGATTATAGTTGGATCCTATTTTTACCGAAACAAGTACTGTGCACGCCAAAGATTTATATAACCAAGTCAGAAATTTTATATCTCTTCTTTGTCTTCAAATCTTCTTAGATCTTCAATAAACACCTGCACACAACTACTTGAACTTTTGATCAATCACACAAAGAATGGAGTCTGTTAACAATGGATTATCACAAGATCGTCTTTAGAACTAACAACAATATAAAGATCCCTGTCGAAACTTTGAACTAGTTTGAGTGAATCTTATATCAGAAGATAAGATTCTCAAGCATAAACAAACTAGGTGCAATCAAAGTTCAACCACCGTTAGTCAATCAAATCAATCGAAAACAAAAGATAAATGGCAATTATCTAGTTTCCCAACAACGGTACTAATAGAGCTTCTCAATCCCAAAGAAGACTTTTAACTGAGCAGTCGTAAGAGATTTCGCCTAATTAGGTTACTCTCCTCTCCGAATAGGCGGCTTCACCAGTAACAGTACAATAGAGGAAGTTTACTGTCACGAAGGATTAGTTTGCTATAAATGCAAACTTCAAGTATTTATAGACAAGTAAGTTTGGACACCAAGGAATTTCCAAAACCGAAAATATTCTCAAGATATTCAATAATAATTTCCAAATTCGGTTTTCATAATTCCTGAGAATGCTCTGTCCAAAATATTGATCGAAAATCTCCTTGGAAAATCTTTAACTAGTAAATGCATGTTACTAATTCTTCTTTTCCATATATATAATTAAAAGATTCTTAACTTATTTAATTTCGATCCTGAGATTTTCTTCCTTTTAACTGTTAAGGAATATCTTTGAACAATAAAAGATACGCACTAATGCACTTGTTCAAAGTGTATCGACATCCTTACTTTGAAACCAATTTACCACGCTTCCAAACAAGTTTAGAATTGGTTCATCTGACTTTGAAGAGCTATGTTATTGATCAAGAACACTCAATCACAAATCATGGGTTTAACGGTTCTACCAAAACAAGTTTCGGTTCTACCTCCATGTGAGTATTGTGCATAGTCACACTAGCTTCCCAAGATTCGGTTGACTAGGTACTAGGATCGGTTCCCCACATATATATGGTATCTAACTTATATGTGTTGCACATGTCCATAGGATCGATTCCCCTTTGACTAAAAACGTGTTGCATATGTCCATAGGATCGGTTCCCCTTTCTGCTATAAACCTTGTTGCACCTCATACAAGGATCGATTCCCCTTTGTGATGTGTTGCACCTCTTACTAGGATCGGCTCCCCTTTACCCAGAGTTAGGTCTTACAAACTACACAAACTCGATCATACCATCAGGTGATTACTTAAGATCGGTTTCACTAATAAAAGTCATACCGATACATAAGTCAGGCCTTATGTGAATAGTTTTACCAAGAACACAAACAAGTCATGAGTGGTTGTACTAATCACACATATTGGTCGTTCATAAGATATGCAATGAATAAAAATCCCAATAAAGCCTGGCGATTTCCTTTTCGATTCACAAACTAAGTTCATGAACTTACTTCCTTAAAACACATGTAAAACATTGTTCTCTACGATGAAATCCTCACCTCATACCCATACATAATCACAATAGCATTCAAACGATTATGTCGATGTCTTATCTATAAAGTTTAATGGTTAAGCAATAAACCTCATATTGTATTACTTAATAGTATGTCTATCTAGAGTGTTCATGCTTCGCAGTTTTGTTTTCAATATGCATGACTTGAAAGATACGTTAGGGAATGAAACAGTTCAAGTCAAATATCACTAACCTTAAGTTGAAGGACGATGTTTTGGCTGTAGCTCCTTACTTCTTCACTTCTTCAAGTATTCGCAATACTTGTAATGTCTCATATCTTAATACTTTCAAGCTAACCTATACGAAGTTGACTCTAGTACATTTAATCAAGCGACTCTTAAATGAGTTTCGGTTCACTAAAAATGACAACCAAACTTGACATACCAACGCTTGGTGGGTTCAACCGAGATATGCTTTAACAAATTGTATCACAACTTTGACAACAATACTATGGTGATACGTATCACTCCCCCTTAGTCAATACTTCATCTCGACATGAAAACCACCCCCCTTACATAATTTTCGTAAACCATATGTATTTGTAGTATATGAAGCTACACATTAATTCTCCCATTTTTTGTCAATATAAATTGACAAAGGTACGAAAACTAGTGGTATCCTCATGAAATTTTCATAGAGATACTTCCTGACCAAAAGACAATAACATACCAACTTATTTAGATGCAATCATATAGCCGAAGATAAATGCATCCATCAAGGAGTTTATAAAGATACAAGATAACTCCTACAATATTCCAAAGCCACACTCCCCACGAAGATTTGGCAATTAATCACAAGTTCAAAAAGAACTCTCCCCCATAAAATGTCATTCCCGAAAGAACAACAAGAGCGACCTTACTTTTACGAGAAAATAAGGATTTCTTTGGACATAATCAAATAATATGAGAACATGAATTTGTATCCAAAAATCAAAATTGAATTAGCCACCAAAATGATCAATTCAATTGGCCATGCTCGACATAAGAGAACTTACGGAGCAACACAGTATATGCACAAAGATGTGGATCATGGAAAGACTAATAATACTGCCGAATAAACAAAGATTCATTCTATTTTTCATCACTATTTGCACAATGACATGTAATAGACTTAATCTTTGTAAACAAAAGTTTATCCTTTCTTCCATCAAAATAATGACATAAAAGGCTTAATTTTTGTATTCAAAAGTTCATTCTATATTTTATCAATACTTTCATACCGACATAATATAGATAATTTTTGAACAAGTATGGGACAGTCAAGGTTCACGGACGTAAAAAAACATATCCCATAATCAATTAGCAATATATGAAACCATAAAGATTAATACTGCAAAAATCATCTTCCAAATCAACTGTAGAATTTAAACAAATAAATCTAAAAACATTACAAGATGAAAACGTTGGCAATAGATATGTGTACACACAATAATGGTTATTCTAAACCCTAGTTATCCTTCTTAAAAACACAAGAATAAATTCTCATAAGAAGTTTCCTAGACATCATGATAAACTCGTAATGCACATATAAGATGATTTGTCCTTAGAGGGTAGAATCAATCTTTTTCGCACGCATTTACACCAATAATAGATCCCAAAGGCGTATAAAAATATTTTCTTACAAAGAAGAACATACAAAGTCATTAATGACCATGCACCATAGTTCACATAAGATGATTATGAACATTCAAGAATCCCATAACAATGCATACTACTACCCATTCTTGAACTTCCTTCTTTGTGATTCACCAACAACATTCTCTTAAAAGCTACAAATGAGCTTATAAGAGTGGTACTCTAAGAATCCAAGTGCCCAAGTTCAAGAGAAGTGGAACAAGTGCGACGAAACGGAGCAAAACACTCAAAAACAAGAGACGGGACAAAGACCAATATTAACATATCCAAATTCAAGAATTCTCATCTCTATTTTGAAGACAATTCAAAGAGGAAGAGAATTCAAAAAGAATGAGGTCATTCCGAGTTCGGACGAAGAATATACGGCCAAAACAGGTTTATCGAATATCGACGTCTACAGGAAAGTATGCATACGGGTATGCAAACGTATTTTCAGTATGCAAACTGGTATGCAAACGAATTTCCCTGGATTTTATTACAAAAACTCATTTGTAAACTGGTATGCAAACTGGTATGCATACCTGAAGTGTACCATGAAGGCCAAAACATCGCGAACAACTATTTCCAAACCGGAACATTTAAGAACCTTAAACACAAATCAAGTTAGGTAGACATGAACGATATACAAGGTACATATATCATCATAAAACTTGCTCAAGTTTAGAGACATACCTTTTTAGAAGAATCCGATCGAATTCTACAACGTTACCAAACATTCAAAATCATACCCAACATAAAATGTGTGCTCAGTTCTTGTGCTTCCCTCACTGTATAACATAACATGACATTTCTTGGTGAGGATGCACTTTCAACAGAATCAAGTTGTGTTGAGGTGAACAATGTCTTGCTCACCATGGCACCAAGAAAGAGTTTCTTTCCAACTACTTTTGCATTCAACAAATTTGAGAAACATCCAAGAATATGTTTTTACAAGTTTTACAAAATACTTTAGAGAGATACCCAAAAATTTGAGTCCCTGATGTCTCATTTTAAAACTTAGTACAAACAGTGTCTGCAGATAATGTTTAGTACTGCATAGGAAACTCTTTTGATAAAAAGATACGTCCTAACTCTTTCATAAAAGAAGACAATACTATTATCTTGACTGGGTGTATCGGGAATTGACCAAAGAGATGAATCATGCTTTGAGATGATGTAGTCTGAAGACTGGGACTTAAAATCCTCTTGTAATTTGTTTAGTTTGTCACAACCAAATGGATTACCCAGAGGAGGAGCATTGCTCTTAAGATCAACCTCAACATGAATATTATTCATCATTACTTGGTTTAGTTTATCAAGAGATTCTTGCTCTTTCTAGAGGTATAACTCAACACCAAGAGATAAGCTCTCAAGCTTCTTTTCAAGCCCTGAAAACACTTCAAGGGATTTTAGACCTGGTGGAGGTTTAGATTGAATTTCTTTTACATATTTTATTAAATCAGTCATGGAAGAGAATTCTGAAATCCCTGGATTTGGTGGTGTGTTTATTGAGATAACACTACTGTCCATAGAGTCAGATCTCTACAAACACAAACTTATGAGGTCTTAAGTGTGTTTGCCTGCTCTGGTACCAATTGAAAATACGGGGGTACAACAACCACACCCAACAATTCGTTTGGAAATTTGAGAGGACTTACTCCAATATACTTTCTATAGAATCAACTAAACAGTCAGACTCAATCTAGAGAAAAGTATATACAAGAGTTTATATCTCTATCTCTCAATTCAATCTGCAATCAGCAAATCGAAATTTGCGAGCCGATTGAATATAAGAGAAGTAACTTGAACGGTACCAAAGACCAATGTTCAAGGATCAATCAATATCAATCAACAACCAAAGGTTGGATTTCCTAATTGATCGATACAACGCACAACCTGTTGATATTTCAATTATATAACAAAATATAATGCAGAAAAGAAATAACACAGACACCAAAATTTTGTTAACGAGGAAAACCGCAAACGCAGAAAAACCCCGGGACCTAGTTCAGCTTTGAACACCATACTGTATTAAGCCGCTACAAACATTAGCCTACTTAGGGTTGTTCATGGTAACTGGTAAACCGAGAAACCGAACCAAACCAAACCGATTAGGGGAAAACCGAACCGAGCCATTAACTAATGGTTGGTTTTGGTTTAGAAAAGATGAAAACCGAGATTAATGGTTTGGATTTAGTATGATAGAGAAACCGAACCGATAACCAATGGTTAACCGGTTATCTGCTTTTCACCTTAGATTTAGATATTAAATCCTAACCATTGATTAAACTATAAAAATAAAAACCCTAAAAACTAAATCTCACTTTTTTCTCTCATTTTCTTTTTTCTCCTCCGCATCAGCCTCATCTTCTTTTTCCTGTTTCTCTTTTCTTTCTCATCTCTTTCTTCTGTTGTTGCGCCAAGAAGAATAAAGTAAAGCCTAAGAAGAACATAGTAATGCTTCAGAAAAACAAAAGAATCACACATACCATACGGAGAGAGATTATTTGTGTGATATAATTTTATTTAGGGTTTTTAAAATTGTTTATTTTATGTCTATGGTTGTAGATCTAGTATACTGACTATTAGTTTTAATTGGGTTTGTGTTTTTTCTTTTTTTCAGACGGAGAAGAGGTGGTGGTGATGGTTACTGAAGTTGGTGGTTCTTTGTATGCAGTGGTGGTGGAGATTGTGGTGGATGTTTTAATTTGTGTTTCCCTTTTCAATTATCTGAAATTACATCTTTAATTTGAATGTCTGCATGTTAGTTTCAACATCAATTAATGTCTTTATTTGATGTTTAATTGGTTTCATACTTATGTAATTTTGGAGTTTGTGTATTTAAATTTGGATCTAGTCATTGGGTTGTGTAACTTTATTTCTGTACACAACCAACTTGTCAATCCAATTTCATAGATAAGAGAATCATATATGTAAATTCTTTTTTGATTGCTGGATTTGGCAAAATCCTTTGTGAATTTTTTGTTTCTGTGTAAATTGTTTTTTTTTAACAGTCAGTTACCTAAAACTGACACATTTATCGGTTATCCGGAACCAAGTCGATAAATCCGAAACTGGATGGTAAAATTAAAGCCGAAACCGTTGGTTAATGGCACGGTTTTGGTTCCAAAAATTAGAAACCGGCACTAGTAGTTTCGGTTTTGGTTTGGCTAGAAACCGAGCCGAAACCGACCATGAACACCCCTAAGCCTACTACCAATGAACTTCTAACTGGACTGTAGTTGAACCCTAATCAATCTCACACTGATTCAAGGTACAATTGCGTTCCTTACATCTCTGATCCCAGCAGAATACTATGCACTTGATTCCCTTAGTTGATCTCACCCGCAACCAAGAGTTGCTACGACCCAAAGTCGAAGACTTGATAAACAAATCTGTCTCACACAGAAAAGTCTATTGGAATTGATAAATCTATCTCCCACAGAAATACGTATGAGTTTTTGTTTCGTCTTTTGATAAGTCAAGGTGAACATGAACCAATTGATAAACCGTTCTTATATTCCCGAAGAATAGCCTAGTATTATCAATCACCTCACAATAATCTTAATCGACTAGCGAAACAAGATATTGTGGAATCACAAACGATGAGACGAAGGTGTTTGTGATTACTTTTTATCTTGCATATTGGGGATATTAATCTCGAGCTAATTATTTCAATTGTACTCAACACGATAAAAACATCAAGATCAGAACACGCAACTACAAAGAAAATAGTTGGGTTTGGCTTCACAATCCCAATAAAGTCTTCAAGTCGTTAACCTACAGGGTCTCGAGAGAAACGTAAGGTTAAAGGATAATCGACTCTAGTTATGTAACAAGTAACACATAAAAGTGTGGGGATTAGGTTTCCCAGTTGTTAGAGTTCTCCATTATATAGTTTTCAATTAAGGGTTTGCAATCCAAGTTACCTTGGTAACAAAGCATTCAATATTCACCGTTATATGAAAAACCTGATTCAACCAAGCTAATATCTTTCAACCGTTAGATCGAACTTAGCTTGTTACACACAAATGAAATGTACCTAAACGTGTACACCATGTTGGTTCAATAATAGTTAACCGAAGTTAGACATATGATTACTCTCATATCAACCTTGTTCATCTTGACCATAACTAGTTCAAATGACTCAAATGAAACTAGTTAAAGAGTTGTTCAATTGCTATATTCTCATAGAATTATACAAAAACACAATTGAAGCAAAATCGGTTTGATTCACTCGAATCAATTCGTGAACATTATAGCCACGGTTTGCAAAGATTGCATTCCTTATTTTACAAATGTTTAAGTTCATGAACATAACCGATTTTAGAACTTTACCTTCAAGTATGCAAACGGGTACGCATACTTGAAATACCCGGACCAAAATTGGGTTTCGCCAGTACACAAACGGGTACGCGAACTTCCAATTCCAGCAGAAATATTCGGACATGAACCTTACGCCAGTACGCGAACGGGTACACATACTTAGGTTCCCGGATTTCTCAAGCCAAGAGGAACGCGTATGGGTACGCATACTATGGTTCCCGGACATGGATTACATATGTGCAAGAGTACACAACATGACATATCCAATAATGGTTAAGTGTTCTAAATTCTTATTTCAATCATTGAAACTTTTTTAGAGGATGACAATAGCCGTTTTCACACACTATTAGCATCAAAGCAATTTTCAAGTTATTGAAATAATCATAACGAAACATTCCAAGTTTACACCAAATGATTGTATCACATAAACCATGTAAGATGGTGCTCGGAAATTTTCACATGATCATCTTTTGACTTGCGTCAAGAATATAAGATGAACTTAGTCGAAGCGAAAGCTTTGCCAACACATATTCCGAGAAATATGTAAGCGAGTTAAACTCAACTCAAAATCTCAAATGTGTATTAGAAAACTATATCGTAACACGACTTATGTCTCAATATAGGAGATAAAGTATAAATAGACTTTCCAGGTGATAGATGAGTTTCAGTCTCCACATACCTTTTGTCGATGAAGTTCCACAAACTCTCCTTAGTAGTTCTTCGTCTTCAAATGATGAACGCCGTGAAGTATAAGGCTCAACTACACAATCTATATCCTAGTCCGATACATCTATAAATAGACTAGAAATCAAGACTTATAGTTTTGATCACTAACATTGACAAACATTCTTGAGATAGAAACGCATGCGAGTTCGACCTAGCAGTGCTCTAACAGACTTAACTTGGAGCTGCAAGGGACTCAGTTGATGATTATCTTGGTAACCCTTGTACTGCTCACTGATGTTGATAAAAGGATGACTCTATCTCTAATTCAGGCTCTCAATCTAAGTTAGTTATTTTTATGCCATCATCAATAGCTTGTTCACAATCTAGTGCGGTAATACTTATTCTAATCTTCCTTTTTTCCCAACTGGAGAATTCTTTCTGCAATCGCTAACTGACCCTTAGAATGACGCTATGGTGATCTCTTATCTGGATGTTAAATATCATATTGCATTTGAGTTCATGAAGAAGGTTGGTAAATTAATGCAGTTGGGTCTCGTACAAGAAGATTATGATTTCATAATAAAGGTCTTAATGCATATACAACAACACTAAATCTTGCTGCCTTTAACTTTGAATGCAGGGAACAAGAGCGTCTTGCTCTTGAGAACTAATGTTTTGTGGTCTTTTTTGTGGGTTCTATTTCTTATTTTTTTACTAATGTTGAACATCATATCTTGGAATGTAAAGAGTTTGAGGAATTATAAAAGGAGGGGGGTTATTAAGAGGTGGATTGTGGTGCACAATCCAGATCTCGTTGTTCTTCAAGAGACTTTATTAGACACATGCTCTGATGCTATTTTTAGTCAAATTTTGGGTGGAAGAGCTCACAGTTGGATGGCTTTGGACTCTATCGGCCGCTCATGAGGTATATTGGTCATATGGGATCCTAACAAATTGCTGATGGAATCTCACATAATAGGTACTTTCAGCATCAACATTCAATTTAAAAATCTAATAGATAACTTTATTTGGCTATTTTTTGGGGTGCATGGACCATGCGATGTTATATAAAGAAAACATCTTTGGAATGAGCTTAGCCTTATGAATACTATTTGGAATCTTCCCTAGTGCATGGATGGAACTTCAAAAAGTCAGACTTATGGATGAAAGAAAAGGGTGTTTCAATATCTCTAGAGGTATGAAGGATTTCGGGAAGTTTTATGATTATAATCCCTTAATTTATATCCCTATCTCTGGCGCTAAGTATACTTGGATAAAAGGGCTCACTCTCTTCTAGAAGTAAAATTGATAGATTTCTTATAACTGCGGACTGGGATGATCACTTTCCAGGAATAATTGTGAAGACTTTAGGTAAACGTTTCTCAGACCACAAGCCTATTCTTCTTTCTTGTGATTTAGATGATTGGGGTGCTCCTCTTAGAGATGTGAAAGCACGTGGCTTCTGGAACCGGGTTTTCTTGATCTTTTAGAGCAATGGTGGGATTCCTTTGATAATAAATTTTCGGAATATTCTGGTTTGTTGTTGGCTAAGAAGTTACAAGCTCTTAAAGGAAAGATAAGAGATTGGAACATAAATATGTTTTGAAAATCGATAGAAAATGTGATCAACACTATGTTCTTATACAATGGTTGGATCAGAAAATTGATGAAGAAAATATTTTTGATGAAGAAGTTATTACTCATGATAATCTTATGCTTGAAAGTGAGAAGTTGGCGGATATGAAAGAACAATTTGGGAGAGACAAATCCAGAATTCAGTAGAATGAAGAGGGTGATAGGATTACTAGCTATTACCACAAAATTGCTAAGATTAGAAGGAGAAGGAACACTTTCAATTGTCTTAAAATTGATTATTATGATGAAGGATAAACTCCAAATTAAAAATAGTATCTTAACACATTTCATTTCAAGGCTCAAGCTCTCTGATGTATCCAATATTTTTATTGGGGATATGAATTTCAAAACCCTCTCTCCTGAAGATACCGCTTCGTTGAAAAGACCTACTCTTGAAGATGAATCTTTGTCTTCCCTCAAGCTTCTTGGTCAGAATACAGCCCCCGGTCCTGATGGGTTTCAGGTTGGTATTACTCTGAAATGTTGGAACTTTATGAAGGGAGATATTATGAAAGTGGTGAAAGACTTTGAAGCTACAGGGAAAATTGATTGGCGCCTAAAATCAACTTTCTTAGCCCTGATCAAAAAAAATTAAGTGGTTGAGGAGATTAAAATTATGGGTTGGTCGTGCAATAGCTTCCCGACTCAGTAACTTTGGTATGCCATTGAGTGACAAAACTAACGCTACTTCTAAATGGGCAGGATTATTGAAATCTGTAAAGCGAGAATTGCCTTGTGGAAGAGTAAGACTCTCACAAGAGCTGGTAAGCTTTCTCTTATTAAAAGTATTCTCCAAATTATTCCCATTTACTATTTCTCCCTCTTCATGGCTCCCTCTAAGGTGATAAATCCATTGAGAAAGTTAATCGAATTTTTTTATGGGATATATGAATCAACTGGTACTAAGAATCATTATTGGCTAGGTGACCGGTTGTCAGCCGTGCAAATATAATTCACTTTCTCACTCAACTAGATATAAATATAGTACGTGATAAGAAAGAGTTCGTTCCCACAGAGAGGCTTTTGTTGTTATCAAATTTTCAGATTCTTAAGTAACCAAAGGGGGGGATTATTGTTTTATCTAAATAAACAAAGAAATAAAAGTAATCAAAAGCAATAAAATAATTTGAATAATCAATAAGGAGAAGATATTGGTCACGGGATAGTATCATTCACAAACATGTATTTTCATCAATGACTAGAATTGGAATTTTAATCTCTCATCTATTAGAAGTCCTAGGATATCTTGATCGCAAGAGTATCCCGTTTATTTCCCGATTTTATCACTAACAACATTAAAATATGCTATTGTGAAATCTACCTAGAAAGCAACCTAAAGTGTAAAAGCACAATTAAGTTTAACTCCCTAAGAGCAATAAGTTCTATGAAATAAGACTAATCAATGCAAACAAACGTGTAAAAGCACTAATTCGTTTTAACAAAGGTTATGATTCATATGCAATTAAAAAGATGTATCACTACAAGTAATAATGGCACTATGCTACTTAGAATCGGGGATAAACAACTATTTCATATTGAAAACCCTAATCTAGCAATAGAGATGAAGACTAATCTAATTGATTCCGGACTCAACCAAACTAGCATTCAAATCATAAAACAATATCAACCATGAATCATAAACAATAAAGTTTTGAGACAAAACTAATTCATTGATTTAAATAACATGCTTGAGAAATCAACTTTTATCCCATAACCAATAATTGAGTTTAGTTACTCATAATAATGAAGTTCATCATAATCATAATCATAAAATAATTGAAGAAGATGAAAAATAAAACGAAAGCAAACCCTAGTTGTAGCTATCTCCAAATCTCCAAGAATAATACGTGATTTAGAATACGTACCCCGTTTTCTTTTTATTTCTTCGTCTGCCTTGTGATTTCCAATATAAACCACTGCCAAAAAGTCGACACCCATTAGCCAGGCCCAACCAAAATAGGTCCAAGTCCGACTGAGTCAGCTACATGGATAGGTGAGTTAACTCACCCTACTCCGAATCCGGTAGAGTTTAGGCCGATTCTGTGGTATTCCCGGCTTATTTCAGGCTCAATTATAGCTCTTACCCTGCAGGACTAACATACATCTAATTGGAACCATTCCAGCAAACCTTTTCTAGCTTCAGTTCACGTATTCACGGACCATTCAACTCCAGTGCACACTCTTTCCACCAGTTCATTATCCAACCGCAATTCAATCTACTGCCATACTCACTACAAAACTATGTCACCGCAATCATCTCAGTCTCCATAACTGCCATCACCAGATTCTATCACCTCAGATTTGCATCCTTCTCTGCAGCTGCAGACTCACTGCATTCTCAGCTCATACAATCACCAGTTGTACCTATTCCACCCCATCTGACTAGAACCAACTGCATATGCAGCTGCAACTCATAATTTAGCTTCTCCTCTATCTCTAGACACCACCGGTTCCAGCCACGATATCAACTTCATGTAACTTAATAATCTGCAACATCGGTGCACTCATAGAAGCAGCTTCACTTCCATCCATTTGCATCTGTATCTCCATTTCATGCATCGCCAATTCAATTTCCTGCACAAACTGCTCGCAATACCAACAGCAGCATCAACCTTGACTACTTTGCAGTCCACAACCATTTTATGCTTCAAAGTTACTCCATAATTCAGTTAGCACAACAACCTGCAATATATCAGCTCAACTCAGCTTCTCCTTGTAACCTTGTCATTTGAGAAACTCCAGTTCCTGCAATCAGTTCAAACTCTGAACTTCGTCTCCCATTCTCCATATCAGTCAAAAACCCATGTTACTTGTAACTCCATAATCTCCAAGACTGAGAGCAGCTACCACTTCTTCTTCAGGCACACTACTCCAATCCAACTGTATTTCAGCCAATGCGTCTGTCACAACCATCCAACTCAGTTCATTTCTGCTCCAAACACCACCAATATCCGTTAGCTCGCAGACATCTGCACATTCTCCACTTGCAACTGTAGACACCCTCTTCTACTCAACATCCACAGCATCACATGTTCTTCATTTTAATCTCAGAGCATCACACACCTCTTGACCCATTGCCTTGCCTACAATTTAGCTCAACCTTGCCTGCAAGTTTCTTCCATCACAAACATCAACTCAAGCCAAAACCACAAGCTCAGAACCCATTAGCTTCACCTGAGTTCATCTCTTCTTCAAATCAAAATCTGAGTCATACCCATTCTTCCAATTTCAACATCCCTCAAACACAATAAACCCTCAGTCTCATTCTTCCACTGCTCAAATCAATTTCCCCTTGTGTTCTTCACAATCGTCTCTATGTCATATTCAAACACAAATTCAGGAACCCTAATTTATCTCCATATTCATAGTACCACCAGCTACCTCAGTTGCACTCACTCAGCAATTCCAACTACCTGCAGCTGAGCATCAGACAGATCCCAGTAAACACAAGCAAAACATATCTTCCTTAAACTTCACCTGCACTCCATCTCAGTCAGGCCACCTCATTCATTCTAACTTCAGGCCCTCATACATCACAGACCCATAACATCAACTCGAACTGCAGCTTATTCCATTTCTTCAATACCACATCTTCAGCAATTCCTCTTTCAGTTCACGAACTCATAAGAATCTCCAATAGCAGCATCACAGTTTACCTGATGTTCTTTCTACTGGTTTCTAGGGTTCAAATTCGAACAGAACCCAAGATTCACATAAACCCATCTTCTCAGACATTAATTAGACCAGCAGCACCATCGATTCATTATGTTCTTCAAACCCTAACTCTGCTGATGTTCAACTTTGAATCTGAGAAACATAACCATCTCTTAATTTCTCTCTTGATGCTTTAATCAACAGCTGCAATCAATCCCATCTTACTATGAATCAGTAAAACTCATTGCTCCACTCAAATTTATCGATCTTTCTGCTAACTCATCTCTTCCTTTCTATGCCGCCATTTCATTTCTCTCTACTCTCGATTTTAGGTGAAGCTTGGAAATAAAAGAGAGACATTTCTCTTAAAGTTAGGGCTTAGTAATGATGAAAAGTGTTATAAGCACCCATCGAATTGATGCAGATAGCTACATTAGCAACTAGTTCATCTAGCCACCCTTTCTCCATAGATAGACTCCGCATATCATTCGCCTTTGAAACGAAGCTTTTGTCATTTTCGCTCAATTTTGATGCTTTCTCCTTATTTTGCTCCAAATGACTCCAAAGTACCTGTAACTCAAAACTAAACATAAGAGATGCAATTCACAAGAATAATAGCAAAGAAAGCATAAATACTATATATACAATTAGGTGTTTACAACACCTATCACTAGGTTGGATAAATGTTTGTAAATCATTGAAGGTTGGTGGTTTGGGTATTAGAAGCTTAAAGAAATTGAATTGTGTTATTCTCCAAAAGTGATGTTGGAGCCTTGGTAGTGAACCAAAGGCCTTATGGTCTGCAGTTTTTTGGGACAAGTATGAGGTTGTTGATCTTTGATGGAGTATTAAACATCCGAAGGAGAAGCACAGAGTAAGATTACGGAGGAACATCTTTTCTAATGCTGGAGAATTTTTTCATCTCTTGCAATTCAAGATAGGTAAAGGTAACACAATTTGTCTTTGGGAAGATAAGAGGTGCATTCAGGGGCCTATTTCTTCCCTTTGTTCGAGTCCTTATAATCTTACTAGCTTAAAAATATCTTTATTTTTGAAGCTCACCAAACTGAAGCGGATGGTTTTCACAGGAATTTGGGTTTGAATCACATAAGACGATTGTATGACTCTGAAATTATTGAACTCGTTGTTGTATTACCTCTTGTAGAGTCTATTATTCTTTCTCCTGATATGGATGATCAGCTTGTTTGTCTAGGTGATAAGAAGCGTATTTTTCTGTCAAGTCGGCTTATAACAACCTATGTCAAGGTACAAGTTCTGTCATTTCATCCTTTATTTCTAAGGTTTGGCGCCGTGCTTGGCCACACCTTGTTGGGTTCTTTCTCTGGCTTAATAGATTACCAACCTTGAGTAACTTGCATCATAGAAACAGTGCTCTCGATTCTCCTAATTTATGTTATCTCTGCGGTAGTGCTGAAGAAACTAAAGACCACCTGCTATTACTTTGTCCCATGGATTTAGCTGTTTGGAAATACTTTACTGATCTTATAGATGGTGCGAGCACTTTGCTTCATACTATCAAGGATATGATTGGGGGATGGAAACACTATGGTCTTTCTTCTCAAGGGAACCAGCTTTGGAAACACCTTCCTGTTGCTATTCTGTGGGGATTATGGAAGGCTAGAAATGCTATTGCTTTTTCAGGTAAAGCTTTCAAGCTTCAGGATGTTATTAGGGACATTAAAATAGACGCTTTCAACTGGTCTAAAGGCCTAGATTTCTTTAAGGGTATTAATACTGCAAATGTAATTATGTGATGGGGCAAAGTTCATCTTAAACCCACACTAAGTTAGAATGCATGTAAGTTCTTGGGGATTCTTTTCATTTTCTTTTGGGTTTCAGTTTGTTTTTTTTATCCTTTTTGTCTAACGGGTTTTGTATTATTTCATTCTTTCAATATATTTTCCTTCTTTGCCGAGCAAAAAAAAAAAAACTAAAGACGAAAACCAAACTAAAAACTAAAAACATGTGGTTTGCTCTGTGGTGGAGAATAACCAGGACGGAACAGAACTTGGTCAAACGGAGATTATATGTCCTCCCAAGTGAGGCGGAGAATATATGTTTGCCTGGTGATGATTCACCACACGTACCACAAGTGCTTGTGACTTAATATGTTGGTTTATATTAAATTGGAGGACTTTATATGTTTGCCCCACCATCGTGCACACACTTAATATTTGTCTCACTCCAGAAAGTTATTATACCAGCGCCCCACTCCAGACAAACTCTTAATCTCCGCTCAACCAAACATAGTTTTGCTTCGTATTTCAGACCAAATATTCTTCTGAACCCTAGAAAATTCGACCATATATAGTTTTGCTCTAATCCACTGCGATTGGTTTTTTGACAAAATATAGTTTTGCTCATCCACTGTGGACGCTCTTATATATGTATATATATATTACGTATCGAGGAAAAGTATGTTACACATGATGTTAGTCTTATAGTAATGAAGACCGGGAAATACATCAATAAAAATAAGGCTATAACACTTGTGGTGCTTCAACTTCGAGATTTAACTTGAAAATAGGTTGCCTACTCTCTCGATTCAAGTTGTGGTTCAGGGAGATGATTGAACATAAAGTTGAATAGATCATTGGGATTCTCTCATAAGTGGTGTCAACTAATCAATCAGTGCTCAATTAAGTGTTTCAAATTTCTCTCTATTAATGAATGGTTCACATTTAGAATTTTTCTCTCCTTGGAGAGGCCTGAAGCAGAGGATTCAATCTCCCTATATTTGTTTATCCTCCACATGGAAGGATTTAGTAGGCTCTTACTTAAATGATGCATAAGAAAAACTCATTGAAGTGGTAAGGGCGGCAAATACTAGATTAACTATCTCATACCTTTTATTCGCAGATGAATGCATCTTATTCAAATGGATACCGAAGATAAATACTTGGGTTCTCAAGTTGTAGTTCCAAGAAGTAAAGACAAATTCTTCAACAACATTTTAGATAGGATACAACATATATTACAAGCTTGGGAAGGAAAAATCATAAGTTAGACAAGGAGAACAACTCAAATTCAAACTTCTTTATGTACAACAACTCAATATTAAGTAGGCCTATTTGAGTTACATGCCAAAACTCTCACATCGGAATCAACTAAATTGAAAGAAACTATTTTTGGAGTAAAAAAAAGGAAGAGGCTCAAACCCCATGGCGATTGGGAAACTATTTGTAAAGCTAAAAGAGATGGAGGTCTGGGACTAAAAGTTTCAAAAATTCGCGACAACATTTTGTTAACAGAGCTTGCGCATGCTAAATGAATCCTATACAAAGTGGGTTCAGATTCTCAAAGCTAGATATTTTCAAAACAAGGGTCTATTAACAAATGATATCTTTAAAAAAAATCCTGGATTTGGCAAAGTCTGAAAATATGTCTTCAGATTGTTAAAAAAATACTATATATTAGAGATGACACATCCATAAAAGTCAGTATTAGTTTCCAACTTCAGGAAGAAGCTCTATCACTGATAATTCCAACTCAACAACTGTAATGATATTAAATTTTTATAGTTTCTAGATAGAAAATACTCACATTTGGGATGTTTAGAAACTCAATACCCACCTTCAATCAAGATGAAGCTCAAAAATATTTAACTATAAGAGTTCCTACTTTAGGATGTGATAAAATTAAATGGACTTTAACTAAATGTGGGATGTTCACTGCCAATTCTATTTATAAGGATCTAACTAAAAGTCATCAGAAGCATTATATATGAATTATTAAAACATAGGCCAAGAGACGTAAGGAACATGACTACAGATGAATTATTGAAATATAGGCCCCACAAAACATATTTTTTCAAAAAAAAGAACAAAGCATAATTTGGATTAATATGAAAATAAAGGGGGGTCGGCAGACCCCACTTGTCCCCATCTCCCCCTGTTTCCGCCATCTAACATAGTCAGAAGCGGAGAACCAGTAACAATGGATGGTATTCCTCAGTTTTGGTGCAATAATGAATTAAAAAATATTGGTAATTAATTTTCTTCGTAAACTGTTTGTCTGGAAATGTCATAAAGAATCTTGCCTACTAAAAACATTATAATATTTAAGTAGATTCAATAATAGTCATGACATGAACTAATATGTATGATCAAGCTACACTAGAGTCTACATAACATATTATCTTACATTGTGCCTTTGTAAAATAAGTTTGGTCTCTTACTCTTTACAATGATTTGATAAACCAAGATAGAAACATAAATATCTTTATATATGATTGGGTCTCGATATGGTTGTCAGAGAATGTTCTCAAACATAAGGATGTAGCGGTGTTTACAACTTCCTGATGTATTTGGAGGGAAAAATGTTCTTACATATTTCAAAATAAAACCTTAAATCACCACCCTACTGCCAGAGTAGCTATTGAAAAAGTGAGGGTTTAACAACCTCACCTAATATTTCGCTTAACAATCTGTATGGACTAACTCCAATATACTTTTAAGAGAATCAACTAAATAGTCAGACTCAATCTTAATAAAAAGTATATCAAGGAGTTATATCTCAATTTCTCGATTCAATACTTACTTAAGCAAATAGAAATCTGCGAGTCTAATTGAATACAAGAGAAATTAACATGAACAGTACCAAAGACCAATTTTCAAGTATCAATCAATTTCAATCAACAACCAAAGGTTGGATTTACCAATTGATCGATTCAACGCACAACCTGTGATATTTCAATTATCTAACAAAATATAATGCGGAAAAGAAATTGTAGTTGCAGGAAATCCTACAACACACCCCTTGTATTATCATGACTATGATTTATAGATCTAAACTTATTTGATATGAAAATAAAGATAAAGATAATGAAAATAGAAAATAAGACACAAGATTTACGTGGTTCGATCAATGTGATCTACATCCACGGGGTTAGGATCTTCACTATGATTATTTGTAATTACATATGGATTACAATTGAGACTCCATTAATGAGTATTTGAAGCTCTTGGTTGAAGAAGGAAGAAGAAGATAATAATACAAATTCTGCTCTCTCTCTCTCTACAAATGTGTCCTCCCTAAAGTGTCTCTCTCCTTTTTATTTTTTATTATCCCCCTTTCTCTCTCTTGCCTTTCTCTTTATATAGGTATTTACATAATGGATGACAACTCATATATGGTGGGGTACAACTAACATTTCCCCTAATTTCGGATCTGGCTTGCGGTATTTTCGTAAACTTACAAATGTTAACTTCGCAAACATCCTAAATTTCGCACGATCATCATACTTTTCTCACGTTTAAGCTGATATCATCTGTTATGTCATTTCTGAAATCATACTGCGATGTCTTCGTGATATATTGCTAGTAATTTCGCAAGCATGTCGTTGTTGCGAGATTCTGTTCCTACATCTTGCCTCTTTTTTCTTGAATATTGCTTGAAGAGCGATCTTCAGGAAAAAAATCCGTTGTTGTAATTGTTGGAGCGAGATACGTGTTGTTGGAGTAGTCTTTGATCTTTGTTGATGAAGGAACGAGCGAAAGAATACTGGACTTGAAAAGTACGTACTTGCCTCTATTCTTTTGTGAAGTTCCGGAATGTTGCGAAGTAAATAAGAAGTATCATCTTTTGAAGTATGCGAAGTATGAAGTATCCTTGAAGAAGTATAAGAAGCATGAAGTATCCGTCCTTGAATGAGAATAATAAGTATTGCCTCTATTCATGCGAAATTATTACTCCATTTTTGGTGATTCTTGCCGAGAAGATAAGTAACATAAAATGTTTTCTTTGTAATCCATAGTTGCCTCTGTTCTTTATCTATGAGGGTAGAATCCTTGAGAAAATGTTGAATGTGCGAATTATTTCTTCATTCTTATCTTGCCTCTGTCTCATGTTTTGTGCTCATGCGATAATATAATCTCTTCAAGGTGCTTAAAATTGTGCGAAATAATTGAGTGAGATAATCACATCATTCGGAAGATTCATATTCTGCGAAATTCTGACACATTCTACGAAATTTTGAATCATTTTGCGAAATTATGAATCATTCTGTGAAGTTCTGAATAATCTTGCGAAATTCTTGAATAATCCTGTGAAATTCTTAATAATCTTGAATAATTCTGCTAAATTCTGCGATATTACTGCGAAATTCTGCAATATTATTCCGTACAGTTTTGTAAAGTACTTATTGATAGACACATTTATGTGTCTGTTTTCATCTCTTTTGTGTATTTTGTTAGTACCCATTTGTTCTTATTACGGTGTTTTTATGTTTATTTAGGTGTTTTTGGAGAAAATACCCTTCTGTGGAAAGAGTTGCTCAAAAAGTGATGATTTACACCCCGGAGAAAAGTACTAAAGGCACCCCAGAAATGCACCGGAAACGTCCCAGAAATGTCCCGGAGGAACCCAGAAAAATTACTATTTCCACCCAAGAATTACTATTTCAGCCCAAATTGCTAAAGGGAGACCCGTACAGGATTAGGGGGAGGCCAGTTTTCTTCCCAAATTCAAATTCCAAAATTGGCGGGAAACTTAATTATCGTCTGCATGATTTGGAGTTGAATTTTTGGACGTGTTTTTGCAAGATTCAACACCTGAAATCAATTGGGCTGGGCTTGAATTCACAGGACAGAGTTAGTACAAGCATTTTGATCGAGCAAAATGGGCCAAGTAAGCCGTGGGAGGAAATCAAAGTTAAACAGGGGAAGATATTATCGGGTGCACTGTGAGCTAAATTTGGAAAGTTTGTGGACAAACAGGGGAAGATATCTTCTCTTATAAAGTTTGTATGTGGCTTATGGAAGTATTACAACTCATTTGCGCAGGCAGAAGAGGTGGAAAAGATCGTATCTTGGCTGACAGTGAAGAAAATAAAAAAAATATTTTCCCGAGTAAATGAGAATTATATGGAGTTATTGCGAGGGATTAAATGCTGCTGTTGGGTATAAATTAACTCCTTGGGTCGAGTAGAAGGGTTGTCGAGAGTCTGGGGGGCTGAGGAGAGCCAGAGAAGAAGAAATTCGAGTTTTCCCAAACTCGGTTTCTGCTGCTGCTGCTGCTGCTGCTGCTGATGAACACGAAGAACACGAAGAACGGACTCGCAACAGCAGTCGTTTATCAACAGTGAAAGAGACTCACAGGCGTGGGTCTTAGGGATTCAGTAACAATAGCACCTCTTCTGTGTCGTTTATATTGGACGCCTTCTGTGGGTCGCAGAATCCTGTTTAATACTTTTTATTTATCTTTTCTCTTCATTGTAAAACACTTTTGAGCATCAATGAAATTCTTTGAGAGGTTTTCCAACATGATGAGCGACTAATTCCCTCGTAACCAAGGCAATGGAGGAAGCTATTCACGCAACATAAATGGGTAACTATTTCATTTAAATATATAATTCACCTAATCGCTGCTTTTGCAGAGTTTTAAATTATTTGAATGATTGTCTTAATTATTTGTTATTCAGTTTGATAGGTTATGCTTGGTTTAATCTCTTGATAATCTATGCTTAAGGTTTACAAATAATGTTTGAGAATCTGTATGATTGATAGTGAATTAAAGATAAAAGAGGACTTAAGAATTGAATAGAGTTTTGAAATATTTATCATTCAATTTTGCATAATAGTGGAATCTAGTGTTTTGGTTACCTCTCGCCCAAATTGTTAATATTTTTGTATATATATTTATTAAGTCTAAAAAAAGTATCCATCACAAGTCCGAGAGTTTGAACCTCATTACTACAACCACGAAAAAAACTTTAATCATTTTGGCGCCGCCGACGCGGAATTGTGTTTAGGTAGAATTTTTTTTTTAGATTTATTTTTCTTTGTTCTTTTTTACGTTCTTTGGGTATTTGTCTATGTGATACAGGTTTTGAGGCTTGGATTGAAAAGAAAAAAAAAGAAGAAGAAGTTGTCAAAGATTTTTGGCGATTTCATAAAGACTAGGAGCAAAGCTTAAAGCAAAAAGAACGGAAAGAAGACGAAGGACTTTTTTTTTTATTATTATTATTTTTTAGATATTTTTTTTATTAATTTTTTTTTTAGAAACTGTAATTAAGGTTTTTATTTTTGTAATCTTTTTGGACATTTTTTTTCCGGACATTGAACATTGGACATTTTTTTAAAACCCTACGGAAGGGTTATAAATTAAAAAAAAAAAAAAAATTAAATACAAACTTTGCAGGGAAGGACGATTACTATATCGTCTCGGCCCCTCGGGTTCGCACAGATAGGAGTCGTGGCCCGAGTCGACGACAACGGTTCATCGCCCGTCTGGTACGGGAGGTAATCTAAACACCCGCGAATCTCCTGCAAGCGGGTTACTGTTTGCCTTAAGGTGATATTGATTGAGGATTGAATACGACTGTTTTAAATTCCTAGTAAAGGGCAAGGCCTGGCCAATACAAGATAAGGGTTCGGATTTCATCACCGTTCTCTTCTTGCCCGCCTTAGGAAAACGAAACCAAACGCGACCTAAGCTAAAATTGGATAGAACGAGACCGATAGGGTAACGAGCTTAATAGGAAACTCGTTCGAAAAATATTGGTTGCTCTTTAAGCACACTCAAAGTTCATGATGGTTTCTGTGAGTTGAATGCGTGACTGCGCCGCCTTGTGATAGCGGTGAGGCCTTGGGTATCAAAGCTCCACTGAGCTTCCCTCGCCTCAATTCAACTTACTTTGACTCGGATTGATTCCAGAGGGGTTGCTCAAATTGCAACGAATTCCCTTTCGAAAGATAGAAGCTGGTCTAGAAACAATCTAAGTGGAGCCATCATGCTTTTTGTTTGCTAGAAATTTTAGGTTTCTTTGGTGGAGTCGAGTCGGCCTTGTTTGTGATTGTATAGAATTCCTCTGTAGTTTGTATTTCTTCGGTGATGAATCCTTTTCAGGAGACGCCACCTGAGATGACGTTACGAGAATATATGTCTAGAAATTCTCGTTATCAAGAGACGTCTTCGAATGACTCTTGGTGAATATATGCGTGGGAAACGACATGGGATTCCAACTTTTATTGAGGAATCACCTCTAACGATCTATGAGAAGTATTATAAAATAGACCTTAGTTTGGAACAAAGATTGAGAATTATTAATGTCAAAAATTATATTATGAAGATGAAATAGTGCTGATGAAGAATCGGAAATGTGTGGGAATAGTGATCAGGAATTTGTTACCCCAGTTGAGCCTTATAATGATTATATTTCTGGTTCAGATCCTAATAATTTTAAAAATTATTCACCTATTCAAAAGGACGAGGATTTGACTAGAGATACCCCCGTTTCAGACGATGTAGTATGTCCTGTTTACGAAACCGAAGGTTTAGAGGAACCGGTTTATCTGAGATACTGTTTTCGAGTCAACGATTTAGAAACAATAGTCTTAGATGAACTCGTAGAGTGAGTGAGGATGCACGCAAGATTACAACTTAGAAAATCAATTGCCCATTTCGACCTACAAATTAGGGAGTTGTGACCAGTCTATCTAGAGACGAAAACTCTAAGTTTGGGGGTGAGTATCATCTCCATGTGCTTTAACTCTTAGTAAGGTCCCTCACTTGGGACTTGACATCAATGCCTCAACCATCTTACAAGATTATCTTCATATCGATTTCCAGAACCTAATGATATCCAACAAGAGTCTCAATGTTAGAAACCCATCCTCTGGTTGATGTGGTTAACCCAGGCAATAATACCAAGATTGATTTTGTTTTCCCACCAAATAGTTTTCTTCCAAATGTGGGAACATATAGATTTCAAATGTGTCGAATATTAAGTTGTGAGACTAAACCTAAATGCCTTAGGAAATTAGAATCGACACATTTGCTTAAGAATGACCACTACTTCATTGTGGTCAATTATGTAAGTCAATTGATTGACTTAGAGGATCCGCATTATTTAGGTTATTATTACTTCGTGATTCTAAGTTCGTATTTGAGTTTTTCCAGACTCTAGACCTATGATTGGATCCACCTATGAAAGCATCCGATGAAAATATTTATTTAGACCCTTTCATAGAACCAGAACCTGAACCACAATTAGATATAAATATCTTAATCAGGAAACTAGATAAGGGCATGTTATTCTTGTTCACTTTCTTGGGTTATTGTAGTTTCCTTTGGTCAGCTCTTTTGTTTTGAAGACCCACAGTTATTCGACTGTTACTTTATGGTTCGAGTTGACTAATCCTTTCCTAAGTCTGGCTGAAGACTTTAAACTTAGCACTTCTTGGGAGGTATCCCATGCTCATGCAACACGGTAATATCTTTCCTTAACTCTTTCGCTTCAAATGGTAACAGTTTCTCCTTGTTCATGCTTTTAGTTTCATCTTTAGAACATTGAGGACAATGTTAGATTTAAGTTTGGAGGTATGGGAGAAACTTTTTAGTTTCAATAAATAAACTCCAGAGCCTAGAAGTTTACGCCTATTAAGGATAGCACTAACCAATCTAAGTGGATGGAAACATTTTTGTTTTAGGAGCTGAGGAACCAATCTGACTAGATGGAAACATCTATAGAGTATATTCATAAAAGCACAGAGCTCAGGTGTTAGAATTAACATGATAGTTTCGCCATATCTCGTTGAGTCCTTTTCACTTTCTATTTTTAGTTTTCTTTTATTTCAAGTGATTTGGTGGGGCACACGATTCAAGTTGTTACCACTGATAGGGTAAAATAGAGTGACTGAGTATTGAAAAAAAAAATGAAAAAAAAAAAGAAGTTTTAGACCAGACCATTTGACCAAACGGAAAAAAATTCAATAAAGTCGACCACTGGTACCCTTGTATATGCCAGTTGTGTTGACCTAGAGTTAGGATTATTGACCACTGGTTCCCTTGTATATGCCAGTGTGTTAATATTAGTCAGACCGGTATCTCAGTCATTTAGGTTAGGTTCACCTTGGCAGAGGCCTTCAGACAGATATGGGAAACACCGTTCACTTTTCAACCATCTACATTTTTCTTTTTCCATCTTCTTAATCTTTTCATGTGATTAGTCTGGCTCCGAGTATGATGTCCATCGTGAAACTATCTTCGTAGAGCTCTGTCACTTATATGAATTTTAGTATGCTTGAGTGCAAACTCGTATACAGCAATTGGAATTTCGCGTCAGGGTACTTCCTCCTGTAATTAATAAGTATGCCAACCAAGGAGGTTCTTTAGTGCTTTCCAAGATTTTTCGTAGATAGCTAGGGTCTGGAGTATTGGTTTTTGTGGGTACACCTCTGATAAACCCACCCGAGATTGACTCGGTCACTTTTCAAGAATAAAATTTGCTCGAGGACTAGCAAATAATAAGTTTGGGGGTATTTGATAGACACATTTATGTGTCTATTTTCATCTCTTTTGTGTATTTTGTTAGTACCCATTTGTTCTTATTACGGTGTTTTTATGTTTGTTTAGGTGTTTTTGGAGAAAATACCCTTCTGTGGAAAGAGTTGATCAAGAAGTGATGATTTACACCCCGGAGAAAAGTACTAAAGGCACCCCAGAAATGCACCGGAAACGTCCCAGAAATGTCCCGGAGGAACCCGGAAAAATTACTATTTCCACCCAAGAATTACAATTTCAGCCCAAATTGCTAAAGGGACACCCGTACAGGATTAGGGGGAGGCCAGTTTTCTTCCAAAATTCAAATTCCAAAATTGGCGGGAAACTTAATTATCGTCTGCATGATTTGGAGTTGAATTTTTGGACGTGTTTTTGCGAGATTCAACACCTGAAATCAATTGGGCTGGGCTTGAATTCACAGGACAGAGTTAGTACAAGCATTTTGATCGAGCAAAATGGGCCAAGTAAGCCGTGGGAGGAAATCAAAGTTAAACAGGGGAAGATATTATCAGGTGCACTGTGAGCTAAATTTGGAAAGTTTGTGGACAAACAGGGGAAGATATCTTCTCTTATAAAGTTTGTATGTGGCTTATGGAAGTATTACAACTCATTTGCGCAGGCAGAAGAGGTGGAAAATATCGTATCTTGGCTGACAGTGAAGAAAATAAAAAAAATATTTTCCCGAGTAAATGAGAATTATATGGAGTTATTGCGAGGGATTAAATGCTTCTGTTGGGTATAAATTAACTCCTTGGGTCGAGTAGAAGGGTTGTCGAGAGTCTGGGGGGCTGAGGAGAGCCAGAGAAGAAGAAATTCGAGTTTTCCCAAACTCGGTTTCTGCTGCTGCTGCTGCTGATGAACACGAAGAACACGAAGAACGGACTCGCAACAGCAGTCGTTTATCAACAGTGAAAGAGACTCACAGGCGTGGGTCTTAGGGATTCAGTAAAAATAGCACCTCTTCTGTGTCGTTTATATTGGACGCCTTCTGTGGGTCGCAGAATCCTGTTTAATACTTTTTATTTATCTTTTCTCTTCATTGTAAAACACTTTTGAGCATCAATGAAATTCTTTGAGAGGTTTTCCAACATGATGAGCGACTAATTCCCTCGTAACCAAGGCAATGGAGGAAGCTATTCACGCAACATAAATGGGTAACTATTTCATTTAAATATATAATTCACCTAATCGCTGCTTTTGCAGAGTTTTAAATTATTTGAATGATTGTCTTAATTATTTGTTATTCAGTTTGATAGGTTATGCTTGGTTTAATCTCTTGATAATCTATGCTTAAGGTTTACAAATAATGTTTGAGAATCTGTATGATTGATAGTGAATTAAAGATAAAAGAGGACTTAAGAATTGAATAGAGGTTTGAAATATTTATCATTCAATTTTGCATAATAGTGGAATCTAGTGTTTTGGTTACCTCTCGCCCAAATTGTTAATATTTTTGTATATATATTTTTAAATCTAAAAATCCATCATCTTCACAAGTTCGAGTTTGAACGATACCCCTTACCACTACAACTACAACCCCACGAAAAATCTTTAACCACTTATGCGAACATAATGCTTATGTGAAGATTATGTTATGAAATGTGTATGCGATGTTTATGCCATGAAATGCTTATGCAATGTTTTTATGATGCGAGTATGATGCTTGTATGATGAGAGTGTTTATCTATTGCAATGTATAGTTAAGGTTTGTGTTACTTAGCTCATTTTGCCGTCTAAAATTGATGTAGCTTTAAATTGCTTCCATTCTTCATTTCTATGCCTTTCTCTTTAGTATAAGAATTATTCTTCGTG
Source organism: Papaver somniferum (assembly GCF_003573695.1). Classification (NCBI taxonomy): domain Eukaryota; kingdom Viridiplantae; phylum Streptophyta; class Magnoliopsida; order Ranunculales; family Papaveraceae; genus Papaver; species Papaver somniferum. Next base: position 67,935,397 of record NC_039366.1, on the reverse strand, counting down.
TAGTTATTGTTCTTCACAAGTTCTTACTTGTGTTTCATCTTCCCTCTTTCCTGCACTATTAGTATCTCATAACAGTATAATCATAATGTCAAGTCTGCGGCATTTTCACTGCCTCAGTTTCATTTCCATGTACATATTCACAAGCTTGTTTGCTTACATATAATCATCCTCGCAAGCTTACTTGCTTACTCATTTTCTTATGTGGTCTTATTTTGCCTTCCTAGTTAAAGGTCTTATTTTGCCACCTCTTGTCATTGCGACAAAATCGCAGGACGTCTTTGCACTTTCATGCAAAAATCCATTGATCTTGCCTTAACTTTTTCTTTTGTATTATTGCCTCTTCAGGATTGTTGAGACAATATTACAGGCCTAAATATTCTTGCGAAAATAAAGCCCCATGACATTGTCGTCTTGCGACGAAATCGCAGGACGTCTTCACATTTTCATGTAATGACCCACTGATCTCGTCTTATATTTTTCTCTAGTATTATTGCCTCTTCAGGATTGTCGCACAAATATGACAAGCCTTAATACCCTTGCGAGTAAAAAGCCTCATGACATTTGCGTCTTAAGACACTTATCAGCTCCCTAATGGAGGGTGTCGCCCTTATATCCCCCCTGGTTGCCCCTTCAAGGAAGCGTACTTCTACCATACAAGGTTAGCTCCTCCCATTCAGTCTTAACAACAACCAGTTGTTTTCGCAGCCTCTTATCCCTTTTACCTATAGGGTTTACGGTTACGAGACTGCACCCTAAGTGGGGTTTTCTTTGGGCCGAGTGCAGTATAAGCCAAGACTTGTCAAGAATGGCAAGGTACGCTCCAGACGCCCCTGGCCCTCCTGACTCAACCATGTACCTCGGCGCCTTGATCAGATTCCGCACTCCTTGGGAGAGTCCTTATTACCTTAGTCGCCCAACCTAAGTCATATGCTTAAGCTGAGAATCCAAGGTGCCTCTCCCGGATGGGCTTTATTGACCCCAAATCTCCATGACTCAGGTTCCAGGGGGTGTAACCTTTTCCCCGAGTCATGCTACAGGTACCCCCTTCTATGACGTACGTTAGGTCTTACATTTGCCTCTTGCGAAATTTTATTCGCGAACTATGGTGTACGCCATAAAGGTTCGCCCCATTCTAATCTTAGATTTTTATGGATCTTAGATTGTCTCTTGCGAAATTTTCGCGTTTCTTTGTTCTTTTATTCTTTCATTCATTCTTTCATTTCTGTCATTTCTTTCATCCACTCTTTCATTCTCATAATATTATATCATTTGAAGCAAAGTAAATATTCGACAGAAATTCTAATACATTATAATTCTGAAATCTTTGTAATTGTGAAATCTTTGTAATTTTGCGATTGTTTCGCATTTTGTAAATCAAATCAAAAATCTTTTTATTCTCTGCAAAAGAAATATTCTAGAGAAACATATAAATTGAATTTTCTCAGTTTTCTGTAATTTTGAAATCTCGCAATCTTTGTAATTTTGAAGTCTTTGTAATCTTGAAATCTTAGTAATCTTTATAATCTTTGAGATTTTGAAATCTTTATAATCGTGCAATTGAATCGATTTTTGTAAATCAAATCAAAAATATTTTTATTCATTCTTAGTATAAAGTAAAATGTTCAAGGAAGTGGTACTTATCTTTCATGTGAGTCGCTGTTGTTGTCAAAGAAGTGAATAAATGCCTTGAAGTGTATGAATTTCGCGCAGCAAAAAGAAGTGTGAGAAGTGAGACTTGAACCCTTGACCTGCTTCTTGGATTTTCTCGCACCATACTAACTGTGCTAAGCCTCTCTTGCGAAATAATCAAAGTTCTTGCGAAGTAATCAAATTTAAACTGTGTGAGAGGCACTTCTGTATAAATTTCGCGTAACAAAAATAATCATGCGAGAAGCAAGAATTGATCTCGCGACCTGCTGCTTGCATTCATGCCTCGTGACCAATTGTGCAAGCTTATTCTTTGCAAAATATCTCTGCGAAATTAGCATCAACTCTCTTCTGTGCGAAATAATCAAAGAAATATATGTGCGAAAAATATATGCCTGTGTTGGGACTTGATCACACGACCATGAACTCATTAACTTCGCAGATGACCAATTGTGCTGCCTCTTGTTTGCGAAATAATGAAACAATATTGCGAAATTATTCATTTTTTCGCTCTCTGTAAAAAAGAAGAAAACTATGTTCGCATGAGAATTCGAACTTGCGACCACGAATACACATACTGCTCTCTGGACCAATTGTGCAAGAACCTCTCTGCGAAATTAACGCATAACTTTTTTTCCTTATTGTTTTATTCTCCCATGCAAATGAGAAGAAAATGAAAAATATGTGTCTCTGCGAATTCGAACCCGTGACCTATTTGTTGTTCGCTCTATACTTTGATTAGTTGTGCTTCACATCTTGAGTTTTATTCTGATCTTCTTCCCATTGTTTATCATTATTGATTGTTGTTCCTTCGCTACGATGTTGTGTATTCTTTTACTCTTAGCAGCTGAAGTTATCTTCGCACGTAGCAAGTCCTTGTTTTCGTCCTATATGTTCGCCTTATCTTTTGGGAGGTCTAATATTCATTTTCTGTGGTAGTTCCTCTGCCTGATTTCGTCCTTTGATCTCCTTGCTTTATTAATAGTTCCAATTCATGTTTTGCTTGTCTTGCATTAATTCTTTGTATGTTGGTCTAGCTCATCATTTGTGGTTGCTGGGACTCCTCTGGTCATCGTTCTTTGTTTAGCACCGCTAGAATGGGGTCTTATGCTCCTTTGAGTTCTTTTCTTTGTTTCTTTTCTTTCTTTTTTTCATGCTTGAGAATCCCCATGAAGGATTCATGTGAGTTTCCTTGACCTGTTCATGCTGTATACTTCCACTTTTCCTTTATTTTCGCATAGCACCATCCTTCCTTTATGTTTGTCCGTATATTTCTCCTTGCATTTGTCATTGGAGTTTATTCTTTCGCATAAGAATACCCTGCATTCTCTTCGTGTTTGTGCGTCACTCGGATTTTCTCTTCACCTCTATTTCATCGCACACATTTCTATTAGATTTATCTTATAGTAGTATTGAGACTTCGTTCATTACTACTTGTCTTTGCTCCATTGTAGATAAGATTAAGTTCCATTTCTTTGCATTGCGAAATTGTGGAACCATTTCTTCGCGTATTAATAATTTATGCTGGTAAGATCTCTAATTATGCATTGCTGCGAACAACAAATCAATTCTGTGAAAAGTATAGAGAAGTTTGTACTAAGCCTTGTCTTGTGTCAAGTGCTTTAGCTTTTTGTTCGCACGGAATGTTTCCCACTGATTTCTTCTTCGTGTACGTCTTAGAATTTATCTGCACCTAAGTTCTTGTCCTCTCTTGGTCTACCTTTCATCCTTGAGTTTCCTTGCCTTACGCGATGCCTTCGCTAAGGTAAAATTAGGTAATGTTACTGCAAATTGGTTCTTCGTCTCTTCGTTACATCCATGGAAAGGACCACCACCAGATTCCGTTTTGTATCACCATCAGCACTTTTATGTGTATTTTGTTGTGGAAAGATGATTCTTCTCTCTTGTAGAGATACATATCAATTGTTTAAGCTTTTCTTCTTCGAACATGTGTCATCTGCGTTGAATATTTTCGCACTCAAAATCTCCCAAATCTAGAATTTTGAACATATAAGTAAAGAGATGGAAAAGATTTTGTTCTGTTTGAACAATCAATAGATGATGATTCGTTATATTTCGCTCTTTGTATCACCATGACCTTTGATGCGGCTCTAACATCTATATATCTTTTGATTTTGATTTTGTGAACTTCTGATGGTATTTCTTGCTTGAAGACCAGAATTGTTCGTTGGAGTTTCCCCTTTTGGCTCTAAATTTTGTAGATCTAGATGCACAATAGCTAATTTATTTGAATCTCCTTCAAACCAACAAGAAACAGGTAGTGTTTCTAGCGCCAAAATGTAGTTGCAGGAAATCCTACAACACATCCCTTGTATTATCATGACTATGATTTATAGATCTAAACTTATTTGATATGAAAATAAAGATAACGATAATGAAAATAGAAAATAAGACACAAGATTTACGTGGTTCGATCAATGTGATCTACATCCACGGGGTTAGGGATCTTCACTATGATTATTTGTAATTACATATGGATTACAATTGAGACTCCATTAATGAGTATTTGGAGCTCTTGGTTGAAGAAGGAAGAAGAAGATAATAATACAAATTCTTCTCTCTCTCTCTCTACAAATGTGTCCTCCCTAAAGTGTCTCTCTCCTTTTTCTTTTTTATTATCCCCCTTTCTCTCTCTTGCCTTTCTCTTTATATAGTATTTACATAATGGATGACAGCTCATATATGGTGGGGTACAACTAACATTTCCCCTAATTTCGGATCTGGCTTGCGGTATTTTCGCAAATTTACAAATGTTAACTTCACAAACATCTTAAATTTCGCACGATCATCATACTTTTCTCACGTTTAAGCTGATGTCATATGTTATGTCATTTCTGAAATCATACTGCGATGTCTTCGTGATGTATTGCTAGTAATTTCGTAAGCATGTCGTTGCTGCAAGATTCTGATCCTACAGAAATAACACAGACACGATACGTTTTGTTAACGAGGAAACCGCAAATGCAGAAAAATCCCGAGACCTAGTCCAGATTGAACACACACTGTATTAAGCCGCTAAAGACACTAACCTACTACAACCTAACTTCGGTCTGGACTGTAGTTGAATCCCAATCAATCTCACACTGATCCAAGGTACAGTTGTGCTCCTTACATCTCTGATCCCAGCAGGATACTACGCACTTGATTCCCTTAGCTGATCTCACCCACAACTAAAATTTGCTACGAACCAAAGTCGAAGACTTTAATAAACAAATCTGTATCACACGGAAAAGTATACAGGAATAAATAAATTTGTCTCCTACAAAAATACCTACGAGTTTTGTTCCGTCTTTTGATAAATCAAGGTGAACATGAACCAATTGATATACTGGACTTATATTCCAGAAGAACTGCCTATAAATATCAATCACCTCACAATAATCTTAATCGACTAGCGAAACAAGATGTTGTGGAATCAAAACGATGAGAGGAAGATGTTTGTGACTACTTTTGTATCTTGCCTATCGGAGAAATTAATCTCGTGCCAATTTACAATTGTACTCAATACGATAAAAACAACAAGATCAGATCACACAACTACAGAGAAAATAGTTGGGTCTGGCTTCGCAATCCCAATGAAGTCTTCAAGTCGTTAACCTACATGGTCTCGGTACAAACATAAGGTTAAAGGAGAATCGACTATATCTTATACAAGTAGTATCAAACAGGAGGTCTGGGGATTAGGTTTTCCAGTTGCTAGAGTTATCCTTTATATAGTCTTCAAATCAGGGTTTGCAATCAATGCTACCTTGGTAACAAAGCATTCAATATTCACCCTTAGATGAAAACCTGATAATATTCAATCTAATATCTTTCAACCGTTAAATCGAATCTTAGCTTGTTATACACAAATGAAATGCACGTTCATTTAGGTTTGTGTAACCGTACCTAAACGTGTACACCTAGTTGGTTCAATAGTAGTTAACCAAATGGTTAGCCATATGAGCACTTTCATATCAACCGTATTCATCTTCACCATAACTAGTTCAAATGACTCAAAAGAACTAGTTAGAGAGTTGTTCAATTGCTTAGATCTTATAGAAGTATACGAGACACAATCGAAGCAAAATCAGTTTTGATTCACTCGAATCGATTCATGAATATTATAGCCACCGTTTTCATATTGCATTACTTATTATATAAATGTTTTAGTTCACGAACAAACCAATTTTAGAAAGTAACACACTTAAGTATGCGTACGGGTATGCGTACTTAAGTAACCGGATTTGAGTTTGTTTTCGTTTTCAAACTCAGCAGAAATTCACGGACGTGAACTTTCCGCCAGTATGCGTACGAGTACGCATACTTAAGTAACCGGATTGATTTGGTTTTAATTTCCAAACTCAGCAGAAATTCACGGTCGTGAACTTTCTCCAGTATGTGTATGGGGTACGCATACTTACCCAGTCTCCATCAACCATTTTGTACACACACAAGTATGCATACATTTGGTTTCCGGTTTTGGACTTACACACTAATGTGCGAACACACTATATGCTTATATCCAAAGATGGTTACATATTCTAAACTCTCATTTCAATCATTGAAACATTCTTAGAGGATGTTATATAGCGGTTATTCAGACACTATTTTTCGTCAAAGCGATTTTCAAAAGATTGAAACAATCAACATGACTTTCGTCACTTGTAAAGATGAACTTGGCCAAAGCGAAAGCTTACCAACACATATTTCGAGAAATAGATAAGCGAGATAAACTCATCTCGAAATAGCAAATGTGTATAATCGAAGTCTATATAGCAATACGACTTTTGTCTCAAGATAGGAGATAGAGTAGATAGACTTTTGTGTGATAGATAAGTTCAAGTCTCCTCATACCTTTTAGTCGATGAAGTTCCACCAGTTCCTTGAGTAGTTCTTCGTCTTTGTATGATGAACGTCATGGAGTCTAGAGCTCAACTACACTATCTATCCTAGTCCGAGACTTAGCTATAAGTAGACTAGAAACCAAGACTTATAGTTTTGGCAACTAAACTTGACAACATGCTTGAGATAGCAACGCTTGCGAGTTCGACCGAGCAGTGCTCTAACAATCTCCCCATTTTCAATTTTAGTGACAAAACTATCAATACATATGGAATATAAAATAAATAAACTTTGCAGCTTCTCTTCCACATGCATGATCTCCTTAGTTCTTCAACATTACTTGAAATCTTCGTCACTTCCAAGTACTCCAATGATTCCAAAGATATTCAATGTGAAAAGGCGAGGGTACCCAAATATACCTCAAGATAAAACTTTTCCTACCTATAAGTCCTTTCTCCGAAAGTGATTGTCTATGGACAGAGTCCAGACAATACAACTAATCGTTTCACACTTCGTGTGATCGTATATGGATACGAGATTGAGACAATACAACAACGAAGTATGTTACTTGATAAAAAGGTTCGTACTTAACCAAACACAATAGGATTCACTTATCAAGTAAATAGGAATTAACGTTTGTGTAATTTACTTTAATTATAATAAAACAATTATAATGCGGAAATATAAAGTAAATGACACAACAAGATTTTGTTAACGAGGAAACCTCAAATGCAGAAAAACCCCAGGACCTTGTCCAGAACCGAATACTCTCAGGATTAATCCGCTACACAAAATTACACCTAACTTCGTATAGTTGAGACCAACCAACTAAACCTATAGGTCACCTAGTTCTGTCTGTATTCCCACGCCTCCAACTTATAAATAAGTCACGTACTTGGAACAATTCCTTTAGTTCGTATTCCAAACAGTAAAGGAACAACAAATCGGTTTGGTATCAACTCTCTTCAACCAAGTGATATGAGTCGGACAAAGGCTCTTCCGTTTATATTAACATAAACTCCTTCGTCAGGTCCTTAGATCTATCTTATGTTCAATTACCGAAATAATCATTTAAGATTGAGCCAACAACACTATTAATCCAAAGAATTGTGTTGATGCCGATCTACTCAATTAATCAATCCAATCTATCACAAGGATAAACCGATTATTAATTGGATCCTCTTTTACCGAAACAAGTATTGTGCATACCAAAGAATATAAACCCAAGTCAGATCTTCAACATCTTCTTTGTCTTCAGCTTAAATCTTCAATAAAAACCTGCACACAATCACTTGAATCTCTTGTGATCAATCACGCACAGAACGGAGTCTGTTAACAATGGATTATCACAAGATCGTCTTTAGAACTAACAACAGTCTAAAGATCCCTGTCGAAACTCTGAACTAGTTTGAGTGAATCTTATATCAGAAGAGAAGATTCTCAAGCATAAAAAAACTAGGTGCAATCAGATTTCAACCACCGTTAGTCAATCAAATCAATCGAAAACAACAGATAAACCGCAATTATGTAGTTTCCCACCAACGGTACACGCTAGAGATTCTCAATCCCAAAGAAGACTTTAAACTGAGCGGACGTAAGAGATTTCGCCTAATTAGGTTACTCTCCTCTCCGAATAGGCGGCTACACCAGTAACAACAACAAAAGAGGAAGTCTGGTATTACGAAGAATTAGTTTGCTAGAATGGCAAACTTCAAGTATTTATAGACAAGGAAGTTTGGACACCAAGGAATTTCCAAAACCGAAAATATTCTCAAGATATTCATTAAAGCACAAATTTGGTTTCCATAATTCCTGGAAATGCTCTGTCCAAAAATAATGATTGAAATCTCTCGGAAAATCTAATTAGTAAATGCACATTACTAATTCTTATATTTCCCTACAAAATGAAATTAATAACCTTAATTAAAAGATTCTTAACTTACTTATGTTTAGATGATGGGATTCTCTTCCCTTAGCTATTAAGGAATAACTTTGAACCATTAAAGAAATAAACATTCATAGCACGTGTTCAAAGTATGTCGACATCCTTACTTTGTAAGTTCTCTTTCACATAGAGCTGTCAATTTATAACCCGGCTTGCGGGTTGACCCTAACCCGGCTTGTTTCAACCCGGCCCGGCTTGGCTTGTTGTCTAAACGGGCCGGGTTAGGGTTGGCATATACAACCCTACTAGAAAACAAGTCGGGCTAGGGCCAACCCGCGGGTTACCCGTCAACCCGTCAAAATTAATAAATATATCCCTCAATCCCACCAACTCTTTAAAATCCATGATTTGCAAACATATATTAGAATTAGTTAATTTTAAATCAATAAATAAAGCTAATTTTGGATCTACCCAACAAATATAACAATTTTTAGATTTTAAATAATCAATCAATAAATTAAATTACAACTTAGATTCATCAATCACATATTTATTCGAGATGTCCTAAATTGATAAAAGGACTAGCATAATTTAAACAGTGAGTTAGTCTTACTCACATTAATTTAAACTTATAAAATGATAAAAAACAAAGTAAAATGCTTAGTTGATGTTAGGGTTCTCTGCCTAAGAAAACTAAAGCGCCGTAACCGGCTATATCGTTGATTAAGTGGCAATAAAAACGTCCACTTTACAACTCAGTGGTGGGGCTTCTAGTTAAACACCAAATTGACCTAGGTTCGACCTTTACTAAATGAATAATTCTAAACAATCCTAAATTTTAAATTTAATTTTGAAATTGATAACATTAACAAGCCAACCCGCCAACCCGTCAAGGGCTAGGGTTGGGGTTTTGAGCTTGTTCGTGAATAGTACTAGGGCTAGGGTTGACCCTAACCCTAGTACGGGTTGGCAAGATAGGGTCGGGTTGACCCTAGCTTTCCCGTTTGACATCTCTACTTTCACAGTTACAACCTTGAAACCGATTTTCCACACTTCCAAACAAGTTTAGAATTGGTTCATCTGACTTTCAATAACTATGTGATTGATCAAAAAAACATTCAATCACAATCACGGGTTTAACGGTTCTGCGAAAACAAGTTTCGGTTCTACCTTCCATGTGAGTATTGTGCATAGTCACACTAGCTTTCCAAAATTAGGTTGACTAGGTACTAGGATCGGTTCCCCACATATATATGGTATCTAACTTATATGTGTTGCACATGTCCATAGGATCGGTTCCCCTTTTCCTAAAAACGTGTTGCACATGTCTATAGGATCGGTTCCCCTTTCTGCTATAAACCTTGTTGCACCCCATACAAGGATCGGTTCCCCTTGTGATGTACTGCACCTCTTACTAGGATCGATTCCCCTCTCCCAAATTTGGTCAGACACACAAACCCGATCATACCACAAGTGATTACTTAAGATCGATTTCACTAATAAAAGTCATACCAATACATAAGTCAGGCCTTTGTGAATAGTTCTACCAAGAACACAAACAAGTTTTGAGAGGTTATACTCAATCACACATATTGGTTGTTCATAAGATATGCAATGAATAACAAAACTAATAACACATGGAAATTTCCTTTTCAGTTCACAAACAAGTTTATGAACTTACTTCCTTAGAACACATGTAGAACATTGTTCCCTAGGATGAAATCCTCCCCTCATACCCATACATAATCACAATAGCATTCAAATGATTATGTTGATGTTTTATCTACAAAGTTTAATGGTTAAGCAATAAACCTCGTATTGTATTCCTTAATACCATGTCTATCTAGCGTTCAAATATGCTTCGCAGTTTTGTTTTCAATATGCACGACTTGAAATATACGTTAGGGAATGAAACAGTTCAAGTCAAATATCACTAACCTCAAGTGGAAGGATGATTGTTGTCGTTGTAGCTCCTTGCTTCTTCACATCTTCAAGACTTCGCAATACTTGTAATGTCTCATATCCTAATACTTTCAAGCTAACCTATACGAAGTTGACTCTAGTACATAATCAAGCGACTCTTAACATGAGTTTTGATCACTAAAATATGACAATCAAACTTGACATACCAACGCTTGGTGGGTTCAACCGAGCCATGCTCTAACAATCTCCCCCTTTGTCAATTTTAGTGACAAAACTCTTACATCATATGGATAAACAAATTACAAGAATTCATTACACATACGCTTGATTCCCGAATTCAACAGCACAGTAAACTGCTTACATTCAATCCTTTAAAATACCGTTGTTGACATTATAATAACAAATCTAATACTCCCCCTAAGGAAGATAGCTAGATATTCAATCCGCACGTCTTTGTTATACCAATTTATATGACATGTTACTCCCCCTTAGTCTGTGCTTTCACTCTTTCGTTAGATAAACGTTCAGGAACCAATGTTCTTTTCCTTAGCAATACCAATCAATATAAAATCAATGCCAGTATCACTTGTTGATTCCATATATTTCTCCCATTTTTGTCACAAAATGACAAAAAAACGAAAAAAATAAAGGACAACACGAGGAGAATCTTACAAATATCAAAATAGACTTGCAACCTGTAGAGTTAGGCACGAGGGTTCCACACATCATGTTCTGATAACCAATACCAAAACCGAAACTACAAGTAGTTTTATTTTGATATGTTACGAAGGAAACAATTTTCCGAAACAATTTTTCCAATTTAGTTTAGCAAAACAAAAATCAACTAAGCACCTTAGTCCCTTTGCTAAACTGATTGTACAAAAACAATCGCTTAATTCGATAAGACCAAAATTTCCACAGAGACACTTCATGACCTAAAGAAAGCACATATCAACTTTTTAGATGCAATCATATAGTCGAAGAATAAAATGGATATTCCAAACTCTAGTTATTCTTCCTAAAAGCACAAGATTAAAATTCTCATAAGAAGATTTCCTAGACAAAATCAAAACTACTCTTAGAGAATATATCACTTACTTTGAATACTCTTCTCGTGTTCCCTATATTCATCAAGCTCGTCCTCGATTAGATCAATCCTAGATTCAAGATTATCCATCTTTTCTTCAAGTATTTTGGAGGAGGATTCAAGTTCAACCTTCAGGGAACGAACTTGTTCCAAAACAAGATTCATGGTTAAAGAGAGCTTATCAAAATGAGAGATCGAGGTATTCCCATCAGTAGAGGAGTCATGCTTGTTGGAGCACATCTCACTATCAGAAGAATCAAAACGAACCTTCTTGGAAGGAAAGAGAACAGTCCAAACATCACTTTCTTTACTAGAAAGACTTGATGAGGACACGATAAAATAAAAAGAAATGCTCTCATCAAGGAGAAATCTTCATATTTAAGAAGGATTAAAGGAAGGGGATAAAATTTCCAAAAAGACTTTTGACCAAAACCCTAAAAGAATTTGGTTATCCCCAAGAAAAAGTCTTTACAAGCAAAACTGTTTACGTACACAAACGGTTCTTGACTAAAAAGAGTTAAAAGCAACAAAAGAAACAGAAAAAATATATTTCATCACAACCCTCTTCAAGATTATGATTCTTGCCCAAGAGAGACAAACAAGAATCATCTTAACCAGAATTACAGAATGTAATTTCTCCAATCCACAACAGGACTGGAAGATTTCTTACGAGGGGACGAAGTATTCGTCATTCCTTATATATGTTTTTCCTTTATGAAAGAAGAGTTATGCACATCATTCTTCCCCCTTTTTAACACTGTTTCAAATACCTTTTTTGTTGATTTCTTTAAGCTGTGACAGGCTTGGGAAATCCTTTTTGAAAGAGGTAAGGATTTCATAGGGGATCTCCTTTTCATCTTATGAAAACAAGGTTTAACATAGGAGAAATATTATTGATCTTTAGTGCACAGGAGACCAAACTATTTGGTAAGACCTTGTAGTTCTCCACATCATTCTTTTCAGAGTGATTTGAGAATGACATATAATCCGGAGTAATTTGCTGATAGTGCTTAACAGAATTAATCGAAGAAGTTCGATGTTTCTTATTAGTGATAACAACTTCCTGTTGTTGATGGTGGTTTTTAGTTCAGGGCTAAAATTGTAAAACTTTGCATTTAATGTGCCGTCACTCTGCAAAGAAACAGATCCATGTAAAAGTGATGAGTTCACAATCTTTCACTTGCGCATTTATTGAGAAAATCAATACATTTACATGAAATTTATCCAGAATGGTGCATGTATCAATAATCCCAGATATTCTGTAAATTTCGGCACTTTGCCTGTATTATTCATTAATATAAGTCTCATCGAATACTTTCCGTGCTATGTTCCCCAGCTGAACCCTTAGTATTGATATGACATGACAATTAGTGTTCACTCGCAAGCTGAGTAACATGAATTTCCCGAAGTATCAAGGTTAAGGTTTGCATAAAAGTACTCAATCGAAAAGCGTACTGCTATCTGGCAACAAATTTAAAGAACTTTGTGTCAACATGCACAATTCAATCAATTTGTGGCAATTCACAAGATTCAAATACCAACCTAATTAATTAAAAAAAATAGGTTTTTGCGCCCTGCGCGGTATATCAGACCTTGCTGGTCGAAACTAAACCTAAGCAATTGATCCACCATGGATTAGTAGTGCAAAGTCCTACCAAAAATCAGAAAACAAGAAATAAAAGAGGAGCCGCGGAAAGTAGGAACATCAAAGGGAGGCATGGTCGCGTCATGTGCCAGCCGGTCTGCCCTAGCATGCGCCACTTACATGTGGCCACGCCCCATGATGCTTGCCGGGCCCTCCTCTCTCCCATTGACCAACCAGGTCTCTCTAAATCCGCCACATGCACATGAGGTGTGGTCGGGCCCATACCTTGCCGACCCTCTTTATATCGACCAATCAGGTCGTTTTAAATCCGCCACGCGCACCGGAGATGTGGCCACACCCTAGGTTTGGCCGGCCCCATTTCTTATTGACCAGTCAAGTCGCTCTAAACCTACCACAGTATTAAAAGAGGCAAATTACACCGAATGGCCATGATGCCAATTAGCTTGTCATTCCGCGCCAACATGCTAATGGCATGCCAAACTGCCATTCCGCGCCAACATGATAATGGCATGCCAAACGTGCCATGCCACGCCAACGTGCTAATCGGCATGCCAACATGCCACTTTGCCGCAGTAACATGCCAACGTGCCACAACAAGCACGGCTACGTGATAACTCACTTTTTTGATCGTGGGCCAACGCCATAACAAACCCCAATTAGGGTTTTATGATCAAAACACGACTTTACTTCAGTGCCGTTAGTCGAAACCCTAATTTCTAGTCGTAGCCCAAATTACGTTACTCTGGCCCCACAATATGCCACGAGCCATGATGTGCCCAAGAAACCATAGAAATGGTGCCATGTTGTGGCCACCCATGGATATCCTTGCGCCTGTGGTCATTCCCACACTATGGCCCTGCCATAATTCCTTTGACGCGGCCATGGAACCATCTGCACAAAAAATGTCACCGTGCCGCGGCCACATGCTACACGCGCTAATTAGGGTTTTGGTATGCCAAACCCTAATTTAGGTAAGGCCGCTACGACAACCATGCCAAATAATGCTACTTTGGGCATTAGGTTTGATACGGCAACTGGAGCCAATGTTGCCGAGCCATATTTGGGTCTAACACCAATATGCCAAAATATAGAGGTCATGGTTACGCCAAGCGCTATTTGCACCATTATGTTGCTGGCATACGCCGGACACGCCATTGTGTCACCGGAATGCTACTATGCCACTGGCATGTGCCAATTGCGCCATGATGCCATTACAAGGTTCCAACGAGATGTGACCATAATCAACGACCACCTTTTCTCATAAACTGTAATCACGACTGTCCAACTTCGCCATAGAGTTAACCGGCCCATGAAAAGTCTCAGGTTCACATGCCATTTTCCTACGACAAGTCCCATGACTTGACTTTCCACAACATGATCATCCGCCACCCAGTGATCAGAACAATTAGGTCTTGCATACAAGACCCACTCAACAATCTACTGCACATTTTCCACGAAAATACTCGAGACATCAAACATGTCACAAACTGGGGGATGCTCATCAGGGTATTGGTATGGAGGTTTACAGCGTGCGGAGTGTAACACTCCCATTATAAGAAAGTGTTAGGAAAGCGCGCAGTTAATGGCGGCAAGAAATAGTGGGTGTAAACTAACCTGTTTCCTTCAAAGTGGGGACGTGGTTTCTAGCATTTACGCATTACCCCACTTCTCCATCACTCAACTACTCCCACTTCCTACGAGATCAGGGTGCGTTCAATTATGACTTGTATAAATAGGTTTCTACCTATTTCGACCAAACAACAGAGTTTTGGTTAACAACAACACAAGTATCCAGAAAAAACACAAAAGAACTGATAACTTACATTCGACAAGCCAGTTCCACATTCTGATACAAGTCATAAAATATCCACACCTTCATAATTAACCATTCTGGTTTCAACACCTTCTTCGCTTCCCTCCCTAAGACCAACCCTCCTCCTTCACTTTGTGACCGAATCAAGACTGGAACGACCATTTCTTGGTTTAGGACAGGATTGTACAAATTGATCTCTCGATTCTAAAGTACTCCCGTACAGTGCATTGGTTTAGGTTTAAATTCGTTTCTCATCAACACACCCAAATTTACCAAAACCGGCAGAAACAGGTTTTCCCCCAAAACACCTGAAATTAAATAGTTGACATTCCAGATCTTCAATATTTTTAATCAAAATTTCCTTTTCCAGTTGAAACATTTCTGGATAAGTAAGATTGTGCATCATGGAATAATCAGAACTGTTAGAAGTACATGTGTGATTATCAACAAAGAGGTTAAGAGAACTTTCACAGATATCGTCCTCAGAACAATAGTCAAGAGTAGCCATCCATGCTTTTGTTAATTCACTTAACTTCTCATCAGAACTTTTGGAAGTATTATGGATACTTCTATAGCACTTAGAACAAGCTTCATAATCATAGTTTTTCTGAACTTTTCTATCCCTTTTTCTGACTGACTGGGCTTTCTTTTGAGACTTTCTTTTATTCTGTCTAAGAGTTTTTTTAAGCTGTTGTATAAATAGTGGCAGAGTTGAATTAAAGTAATTTTCATCCCTTGTATCAATCAATTTAGGACGTTGAGATTTTTATCAGATAAAGCAATATGATTGCTTAACAAGTGACGTTTTTCTCTTTGACAAAATTCAAGATCAAAAATTTTAAGCTTTCCGACAAGAGTATTTCTGGAAAGTGTATCAAGGTTATTTCTTCAACGATGGCATGCTTCTTAGAATCGTATCTGGATGGCAGCGATCTGAGAATTTTCATCACAATGTCCTTTTTAGGAATAGTCTTACCCAATGCAAAAGATGTATTAACAATTTCAGACACTTTGTGATTAAACTCATCAAATGAACTTTCATCTGCCATACGAAGGTTTCCCCAATCAGAATTTAGATTTTGAAGCCTAGCATATTTTTCACAGGTATTCCCTTCAAATATGGTTTCTAAGATATCCCAGTCTTCTTTATACTTTGTGCACGTAGTCACATGATACTGAAGGTCTGAGGTAATGGCATGTATGATAGCATTTAATCCGTCCGAATTTTGCTTTGTGACAAGGATTTCTTCTGGACTATATCTACCAATATCCGTTGGTATATATGCATCGCCTTCTGTATTAACCGGAGGATCATAGCCATTGACAACACGTACCCATGTTTGAAAATCACGAGCTTGAAGAAAAGCACGCATAGCGATTTTTCACCATAAGTTTTGAGCCATCGAAGACTGGTGGTACGTTTATGGAGATATAATTTCTTTCCACAGAGTCAGATCGCTACAAACACAAACTTATAAGGTCTTTAAACGTGTTTGCATGCTCTAATACCGATTGAAAAAGTGGGGGTCTAATAACCTCACCCCATATTTCGCTTAGCAATCTGTATGGACTAACTCCAATATAATTTTAAGAGAATCAACTAGACAGTCAGACTCAATCTTAATAAAAAGTATATCAAGGAGTTATATCTCAGTTTCTCGATTCAATATTTACTCAAGCAAATAGAAATTTGCGAGTCTAATTGAATACAAGAGAAATTAACTTAAACGGTACCAAAGACCAATGTTCAAGTATCAATCAATTTCAATCAACAACCAAGGGTTGGATTTACCAATTGATCGATTCAACGCACAACCTGTGATATTTCAATTATATAACAAAATATAATGCGAAAAAGAAATAACACAGACACCAGAAGTTTTGTTAACGAGAAAACCGCAAATGCAGAAAAACCCTGGCACCTAGTCCAGATTGAACACACATTGTATTAAGCCACTACAGACACTAGCGTACTACAAACTAACTTCGGTCTGGACTGTAGTTGAACCCCAATCAATCTCACACTGATCCAAGGTATAGTTGCGCTCCTTACGTCTCTGATCCCAGCAGGATACTACGCACTTGATTCCCTTAGCTGATCTCACCCACAACTAAGAGTTGCTACGACCCAAAGTCGAAGAATTTAATAAACAAATCTGTATCACACATAAAAGTCTACAGGAATAGGTAAATCTGTCTCCCACAGAAATACCTACGAGTTTTGTTCCGTCTTTTGATAAATCAAGGTGAACAGGAACCAATTGATATACCAGACTTATATTCCCGAAGAACAGCCTAGAAATATCAATCACCTCACAATAATCTTAATCGACTAGCGAAACAAGATATTGCGGAATCACAAACGATGAGACGAAGATGTTTGTGACTACTTTTCTATCTTTCCCATCGGAGAAATTAATCTCGAGCCAATTGTACAATTGTACTCAATACGATAGAAACAACAAGATCATATCACGCAACTACAGAGAAAATAGTTAGGTATGGCTTCACAATCCCAATGAAGTCTTCAAGTCGTTAACCTACAGGGTCTCGATAGAAACCTAAGGTTAAAGGAGAATCGACTCTATCTTATACAACTAGTATCACACAGGAGGTGTGGGGATTAGGTTTCCCAGGTGCTAGAGTTCTCCTTTATATAGTCTTCAAATCAGGGTTTGCAATCAATGCTACCTTGGTAACAAATCATTCAATATTCACAGTTAGATGGAAATCTGATTTGATTCAAGCTAATATCTTTCAACCGTTAGATCGAGTGTTAGCTTATTATACACAAATGAAATGCACGTTCATTTAGGTTTGTGTAATCGTACCTAAACGTGTACACCTAGTTGGTTCAACAATAGTTAACCAAATGGTTAGCCATATGAGCACTTTCATATCAACCATATTCATGTTCACCATAACTAGTTCAAATGACTCAAAAGAACTAGTTAGAGAGTTGTTCAATTTCTTAGATCTTATAGAAGTATACAAGACACAATTCGAAGCAAAATCGGTTTTGATTCACTCGAATCAATTCATGAACATTATAGCCACGGTTTGCAAATTGCATTCCTTATTATATAAATTTTTTAGTTCACGAACAAACCAATTTTAGAAAGTAACACACTTAAGTATGCGTACTTAAGTAACCAGATTTGAGTTTGTTTTGGTTTTCAAGCACAACATAAATTCACGGACGTGAACTTTCCGCCAGTATGCGTACGGATACGCATACTTGGGTAACCGGATTGAGTTGGTTTTGATTTCCAAACTCAACAGAAATTCACGGTCGTGAACTTCCGCCAGTATGCGTACGGGTACGCATACTTACCCAATCTCCATCAACCATTTAGTACACACACAAGTATGCATACATTTGGTTCCCGGTTTTGGACTTACACACTAATGTGCAAACACGCTATATGCTTATATCCAAAGATGGTTACATATTCTGAACTCTCATTTCAATCATTGAAACATTCTTAGAGGATGTTATATAGCGGTTATTCACACACTATTTTTCATCAAAGCGATTTTCAAAAGATTGAAACAATCAACATGACTTTCGTCACTTGTAAAGATGAACTTGGCCAAAGCGAAAGCTTACCAACACATATTTCAAGAAATAGATAAGCGAGATAAACTCGGATCGAAATAGCAAATGTGTATAATCGAACACAACACCAAATTTAACGTTTAGCAACAGTTTAAATTTGTTGCTGACTGGGCTTGCAACAGATTTAGCAGTTGCTAAACACCCTGTCGAAGTTTTTCGCAATAACTCTAGCTCTGTTGCTAATTTCGGTCAGCAACGGCAGTAGCAACAGAAACAAGCTGTTGTGAAATTAAAATATATAAACAGAAAAAAACTGTTGCTACTCTGTTGCTAGCTTTAGAGTTATTCCAGGATATTTTTTATTAGAACAGGATATAGTTGTTCTGGTTCAGATTTAGCAACCTATCTCCGCTGTTGCTAAATTTTCGCAACAAGAAAAAAAATAGTCAAGTCTTCTTTGACCTAGTCAGAATACCCCCACCCCACCAATTTATCATGCAACACCCAGTTCTCATTACCCTGATTGTATCTATTCTGATAATTCAATCAAATAACCCTCACATTCAACATGAAATCAATTGAAATATGATACACAACAAAATATTCATGCCACAACAAGAAGTATCATTTGAATATATATATATATATATATATATATATATTAACTTAACATCACATCACATCATGAGAATCTTTGCTTTCAGAAAAAAAGAAGATAAAATCTTATAAAATGTTTTGAAGGAAATGAACTCTACATTGTTAAATGTCTCTAAGGAAAAAAAAAAGTAACTAAAAGACAAATACATGAAGTACCTGCCTATGCTGCTCCAATCAAATTTAAGTTCTTCCATCCCATCTCTTCATTCACGACGATTTCTGGATTGTGTTTCTGAGGTTGTTTCGTTTGTGGTGACATTAGCCTAAGACAACAGTAATACGATGACCATGATAATAAGAATTTAGAAACAAATAAGAACTAAAAGAGAATCAACCTTTAGATTGATGATGTACATTTGGTCAGATTTTTTGCTCACCTTCAGTTAGAGCCTGCAAAATGATAACACATCGAAACCCTTGAATAGTCCTTTAACCCGTATCACCAGAGAATCATAAAGATATTTAACATTAAACATTCACTAGATCCCACCAAATCAGTGGTCGCTTACAGAGTTCACAAAGTTCAAGAAACAGAATAGAAAGTTCGCAAAGTTCTTAGTCACTTACTAACTGGAAAAGAAGGTCATGCGGAACAAGTACGCCTTATTAACGAGATTATAGAAGAGAAAATGTGAAATGCTCGAACGGATGGCTTTAGGGAGGGATTCAAGAGTCTCTTGCTGATGCAACCCTTCGGAGTCAGTTCTGAACTTCAAACAAAGATGGGAAAGCATCTGATCTAGTAAACGTTCTGGGAGATGGTTCCTATTTTCAAAACTTGAGGCAGCTTGAATTGCATCCCTCTACGAATTCCAACATGAAAAAAAACGTTATACAACAGAATAGGAAACCATTTAGCTCCAAATAATAATACTCGTGTTCTAAATGCACAAAATAAAAATACGCAAACTGCCATAATCTAGACATGTTAGCACGTTTCTAATGCTTCTAATCTATTAGCAGTTCAATGGAATGACAAGTGTTTACTATTGCACAATATCTGATGATTCTCGACAAATTAGGGTCATATTATACTTGTAAAGATGCACATATAAGGGTCACACATCAACAAGTGGAATAAACACATACTTATATGTAGAATAGAACTAGAAAGGAAAACATAATAGCAATCATGGGAAAAATATACATCTGAGGTGTCAGAGCTGATACGAGCTGAAGGGTGACTCCAACAGAAGTAGTTTCTTTGTTAGTTGAAGAAGATGAAATGCTTGCAAAAACCTCCGTTCCTAATATCCAACACAAATGATTGTTACGTAAAAGGGATACTAAAGAAAAATACCTGAATAAGTAACTCCTCTATATAAGGGAGAAAAATCTTACCCTTGAAGGTCCGAATCAATTCTGAACTGACAGTAACATCAAAAGACGCAGCGAGTTCAAGTTGTAGATGAATTCATTGGTTTACAAAGAGCAATAGCCCTTTAGAACAAGAGACAAATAACATCTTCATCTTTCACATGGATTGTTGGAGATACCTTGACGCACATGGCCATATAGTGCAAACTCCTCATAGCCTTTGTTCCACTTCGGCAGTAATTTTATTATAATCAATCCTTCAGACAACAATAAGGATTTTAGACCATCTTTAAATTATACAGAATGTAATGAAGAAAGTGCAGGCTTTATTTGCCTAAGCTGCATAGATACACCTCTACAGACCAAAAAGTCACCTTCCTGCTAGAGCTGGTTATCAACCCAATCAATCAACATAACTATATCCTTTCACAGTAGTGAAATCTTTAGTAAAATGCAAACCATGATAAAGAGTACCTTCAGAAACTATAACGAAATAAGAGATAAAAAGACCAGCCAGACAAAGTTCAAGGGAAGGGAAAAAACAAACAAAGTGGAAGATTGTATTTTCCTACCCTGCCAACCCCAGGGGACGCAAGTGCAGGTGACTCGACAAAATAGAGGATGGCATCACCGTATTGCATGATACCTAGTAATGTTATAATTTCAAACAGACATACACATCAAAGTGCCAGAAAAATCATTTTATTACTGCAATTAGTAATTTATAAAGGCCAAACAAGTAATTTTAATTTAGTATTCCTAAACTTCATAATGATTCGGTTCAGCCTACATACATAAGAACACCTACTTATAGCCTAAGTAAGTTCCTAACCATACGAATTTATGATATTTATCCTTCATTGAATTATGCTGCAGGCTAACATTCACACGGATTTATGATTTAGGTAAGCTCAAAACCACCACCAACAAATTGCAGCTGCATCCATGTCCTAACATTCATCTATGCCTGGAATTCTTCTTCAACAATCCCCAAAATCCCATCAGCTCAAAAGAAGGATAAGGAAAATGAGATTATAAAATCTTAGCAGTACATACCCATTCTCCGGGGAAAAATCGCAGTAATACTTAGAGAACTTATCGCACTCTGGAGCATCATCTACTTTCCCTGGTTTTCAAACCAGGATCTGGATTCACCCAAACATAAGAAAGTAATTTAATCAACTTAAGGTTTAGCATCCATCCTAGCAACAACAATTCCATGGTTAATGCCTCTGAGGCAGTAAAAGAACACAACATCAAAGACACCATGCATTGTCAACAATAAAGTTATAACACCAAGGACTA
Organism: Papaver somniferum; assembly: GCF_003573695.1. Lineage (NCBI taxonomy): Eukaryota > Viridiplantae > Streptophyta > Magnoliopsida > Ranunculales > Papaveraceae > Papaver > Papaver somniferum. The sequence goes on along the minus strand of NC_039366.1, from coordinate 67,913,753 downwards.
GTCTATCTAGACTGTCTGCTTAAATCTCCCGCAAAATGTAAGTACATAATCAAAAAACAACTTTAGTGGAAGATACCCTGACCCAAATGCTAAATTGTGCGAACTCCTCATAGCCTTTGTTCCACTTCGGCAGTAATTTGATCATAATCGATCCCTCCATTACTAGTGGAAGCTTCACATCCTTCAATACCACCAAAAGCCAAATTAATCAACAAAAAGAAAAAACCAAAAATTCTGTAAAACACATGGATTGAACAGAAAGTGTAAGGAATTACCGTTCCAAAACCAAAATCTCTGTTAAACACCATCATATGAAGATATCAAGATCTAATCATTTGGAGCTTCATATAAAAAAGAACCCTAAAATTGGGAATTTAGGGTTCAGATTTCACACAATCCTTTCCTTCTTCTTCTGAACTTGAATGATAACCCTATTGCGAAAAATCTCAACAACAAAAAAAACACTAAACAAATCTCACAAATCAAATCAACACCTCAAATAGAACCAAAATCAATTCGGAAACAGAAAACAACAAACCTAGATGATTAGCACAGAACTTGAATGGCTTAGATTGTCTCATAACCAACCCAACTTTCTCAGTCTATTTATGTTTAAGAATCTTCAAAGTTTCAACTCCTCTTTCTATTGATTTTCATCTTTATCAAATCGGTATAGTTTCTCTTTTCTACACACAATCAACAACAAAAAATCAAACAAATAAAAATCAAATCAATTTCGAATTAGAAAACTAAATCATTAATTCTACACACAATCACCAACAAAAAATCAAACCAATAAAAATCAAATCAAATTCGAATTAGAAAACTAAATCATTAAGATTTAGATAAGAGTTTCTTCACCAGTTGTAAACTTCTTCAAGTTTAACGATAGGTGCGATCTGTGCACCAATATCTTTTGCTTCACCGCCATCTACTGCTCTTATCTCTTCGTCCTCTTCTTTTTCTTCTTCTTGCGGCCGAAAAGAGAGAATGAAAATAGGATAGAGAAGGGATAAGTTTTCTAAAGTCTAGGGTTGAGAAACTATGGGTGTTAGGGTGGAATCATATATCTGATTCAAAATAGTTTAAGTTGACTGGGTAGAAAAATAACAATAGGTGTTACTTGGCACGCAGACGAGTGGCATGCGTGAATTTGCCGCAGTTGCTAGTAGCAACAGAAGAGGAGCAGTTGCGAGTTTCGCAACGGAAATTAGTTGTTGCTAAAATTTAGCAACTACTTTTTCAGTTGCAAATTAGCAATTGCTCTAGCGTTGTTGCTAATCTAGGTTGCTAAATCCAGAATTTGGTGTAGTGGAAATCTATATAGCAATACGACTTTTGTCTCAAGATAGGAGATAGAGTAGATAGATTTTTGAGTGATAGATAAGTTCGAGTCTCCACATACCTTTTAGTCGATGAAGTTCCACCAGTTCCTTGAGTAGTTCTTCGTCTTTGTATGATGAACGCCGTGGAGTCTAGATCTCAACTACACTTTCTATCCTAGTCCGAGATTTAGCTATAAGTAGACTAGAAATCAAGACTTATAGTTTTGGAAACTAAACTTGACAAACAAGCTTGAGATAGCAACGCTTGCGAGTTCGACCGAGCAGTGCTCTAACATCTATGAACCTGGTGAATGATACTGAAAATTATGTTGATCGTGAAGATCCTCAACAAGTTTCAGCCTCCCCACCATCAGTTGGTCTAGATTATACTGCTGCAGCTAATAATATCCCCGAAGATTATGTGATTATTCTTTGTAATGCTTCTCATGATTGAAATACTAATCTGTTTTGTATTGGGTTGATCATGAATGACAATGCAGGAAATTATATTGGCTTCAATATCATCTCAGGGGTAACTAGGAATGAAGAGGAAGCAGAGTAGTGGCGGAGCCAGGATTTTAAATTGGGGGTGGGAGGGGGAGCTAAAAAGAAAATATTTGTCGCACGACTCGCACCAAAATCAGTGTCTTGTTTGTTTTTGAATAGTTGACATAGATAAGTGAAACTAAAATTAGGATATGCATCTGCTTGCACCGAACGTTTAACTGAAAATCAAAGTAATTTCGATTTGTGACCTACACATTGATGGGTGTACGTAAACTGCGTAAAAAGTACTGCTCCTAACAACAACGAGTACCTCATTCTCGGAGTAGTAGTGACTCACATCAATTAAAGTCGCCTCCATGTAATAGAAGAGGGTTCCTATAATAATAGGACAGGTAATAAAACCTATCCACATTTAGTTTAGACATAAGAACTAATTTAACCTAAATGGAAAAGATATATTGAAGAAAAACGAAAATGTGAATCTTATAATCGGTATAAGAATTTACATTCCAATATGAAGTTGCTATCTGGTGGCATAGTTTTATTGTTGTTAACCAAAATAAGAACTAATCGGTTAGACAATTACTTGAATAATGCAATACTTAAGCAACAAAAGAACTCATCTCGGTATGGAGTTGTTCATAACAAGGAAAACTAACCATTCCCTTTTAGATTTCACACAAAGGTCACCATCTATACTTTCATGTCTCACGAGAAAAGAAACATCATAATGTAGAAACTTTCATCGAACAATTTTGAGCATCAATTTCATTTAACAGCAACCATATATAATAACTGTTAATGTGGTGAGTAACGGAGAAACAACTTGATACCCATCACTCAAAATTCTATATTTTACTTTGTTTACCACCTTAGTGACGAAATTTCAAGCTTCTGATTATAGGAAAGACTCTGTGTGCTGAGAACAACCCTGCATACATCACCATCGATCATTCCACACAAGCGTCAATCTTAGAAAAGTATTACTATCAATTAAAATCCAACTCAAACAACAACCAAACCCTAGAAACCAGTTAACATCCTTCCAAAATTTTGTAAAACCTAACTAAGTAACATGAAAAAAAAGTTGTAACTATTTGGGTATTTCTCATGTGGATGATACTGAGAAGTATAGAAGAAAAATCCTGACTTAATACTTAAAGATGGTTTATCTTGTGAACAATAATCACATTCAATTTCAGCTAAGTTGTAGCTATCTTTCTCTTTTCTTTCTCTGTTTTTCTTGGTGGACTAGAATGTTGGTGAACTAAATTGATAGAGATCGGTGACTTAAACCGATTCTTCTTTTGTTTTGCCTGGTGAAATACAAACTTGGTGAGGTTTCTGGAGAAGTTAGAAAACCAAATTCAACTTTGAAAAACCTCTCTCCTCTTTAGCTTCTTCTCAAAACCAAAAAAAACTTTCACCACCATTAAAGCTTGCTGCTCAAATCTAGTCCATTTTGGGCAAGATCAGAGCAGGTTTCTTTTCCTTCTTCTAGTTTTCTTAGATAGTTAATAATCTAGATAGATTTATTTAAGTTTTTGTTTCGATCTCCATTGTTTTTAGGAAATTATTATGGTGTTTTTGTGGGTGTTTTCCCCTTTTTTTGTGTATTCTCCTTTATAGAGATTCTTTATGCCCTCTCATGGAGTTTTTTTGTGATCTCAATGGAATTTTAGGTGGAAGTTCAACTATGGTGATGAAGATTCAAGACTTTGGACATATTACTCTCATATTTTTATGAGAAGATCTCTTTTTTAAGGACAAAAAAAATCTTTCAAAATGGTTGGGTTATATTCCCAAAGCCATTCTCCTAATCTTAGGATTGCTTGGTACTCTTGTTGGTAGTTTATTACTTCTTTTCATAAATTATTTTTTGTTAATACTTTTTAATTGTATTGTTCTTAATGTACTTGAAGTCCTTGTAATCTCCATTTTATCATGAATGATCGGAAAGAAAAAAGAAAAAGGTTTCGGAAGAAAGGACCACATTTTTCTTCTACCAAAAAGACCCTATAATTTAGTGATTATGTTTGTAGCGGACAAACGAACAAAGGAAAAAGCATTTTTAACACGAAGACGTCGACGATGTGATATGGTAGATGATATGGAAATTCAAGATCGAAACTGGCGTACCTTATTACCAATGATACAAAACGCACATAGTTTTTCCTATACATGATTTCACGCGTTTCAAAGATTTTAGTTGAAGTCCCCAAAAGAGAGATTACATAATAGGATCTCGTCTCACTCGAAAGGACCTTTCACAGCATAACTAAAAGGATGTGGCCCCCAATCCAGAATACAATGGAAAAGAACACACTTCTGCCGTAGTAGTGTCCGAGTGATACTCACACCTGTACTTCCTACGAAAGCATAGTAATTTTTTTTAATCAGGTTTTGAATCATTTACTGTTTTCAGAATCAAATTTTGATACATGGCACAAGCCCAAACCTATTCCCTGAAAGATCTGAACCTGCTGAACCTGCCCCCTGAGCAAATCCAGCCCATTCCGGTATTATTTACGCAACATGCCAACTGAACTTGTTCCAGAGATTTTCTCATCTGCCATGGTTAGGGGTGTGCAGAAAAATCAAAACCGCGGATTTCACCCGCAACCGCCCGCAAAATTACGGGTGAAAACCAATCCGCAAGACTCTATGGGCTGGACACGGATGAGTTCCCAAATCCGCAAGGTTTAGCGGTTGGTTTTCTAAATCCGCGGATTCACCAGCAACCGTAGGGTAGTAAGGAAATTTTATAAAATTACTGAGGATAATATTGGAAGTTTTAGTTTTAAAACCTAAATCGATCATTCACAACCTCAATCGATGATTTAAAAGAGAAGCCTCCAATAAAAATGCATATACCTCACTGGCTTTGTAAGATCTTCAAAACGAATTGTATATCCAACTTCATCTCCAAGAGTTACACCCATCTCTTCAGCTACCCTAGCAACAACATATTGAATCAAATTTTTTTTTTTACAAAATGTCGATTTCAAATATAACCAGTCAAGACCAACAGTTGAATTACAATATATTGCATTAGGGTAGCAAAAGGCAAACCTGAACGGACAATCGTCTTGGTTGTGTACAAGCAATAACCCTTCCAACTTCAGCCCATCCAGCTTCGTTAAGAAACTGAGGGATTTGAGTAGTTTTACCACTGCCAGATTCACCAACAATAATGCTAGTAGCATGATTCTCAACTAGGTAAAGAATGTGAGTACGATATTTGTACACTGGTAGTCTTTGTCTTCGCTTCTCAATGCTGTTTATGGAAAATCAAAATTCAAAGTTAACTAGTAATTTAACCAATCAAAACAACTTAATCAGATCGAACGAGAATCAACGATAATTATGCGATGGTGTTGATGACACAAAGATGACTCCACCTTCTTCATCGTCTATGAGTTGAGGTCTCTCTGTTCCTGGTTTGCAAAACCTAGACATTCCTATTACTTGAAAAAAAATATTCTTGACTAAAACCATCGTTAATCCGCATCCGGCCCGTACAATCCGTAGATCCGTAAAGATCAAATTCACGGATAATTGGTCCGGTCACGGTTCAATTTTCCAAATCCGTAACTTTGACAGTTTGGTTGCGGGTTACCCCTAATCCGCAACCGTCCGTCCGTTGCACACCTCTAGCCATGATAAATTATGCATTTCTTGCACTGATAACAAATAAGTATAAAAATTTAAATTACGGTAGCTTGAGATACACTCAAAGAAACCTCGTTCAATTTGGCTTTTACCTGTGCACAACATCACACGTTACCATAATTCCATCCTAGAATCATTCATCAGACAAACTCCTTCTAACCGGAGCGTGGAATCTTTTCTTGACTTCTGTCACTCTCCTGTCGGTGGTTTACTCTGTACTTCTCAAGTGTACCTATTAATTTACACCTACCCAGCTTTTCATCTATGAACGGTTTAGATCAAAAGATTCTATACAAGTCAATTATTACCTAGATTTTATATCCCGAAAGCAACCTTCAAAAATAAATGCGAAACAGTATAATGACAGTGGCAGTTCAGCGTAAATAGAACTACCGCCGAGGTTAATTGATATTGTTGGACAATATTATCCCCACGTGACGACATGAAATGTACAGCTCATTACATCAAATCCACTCACATGGAGTGAAAATAGGAGAAGAAAAGCCCCCATTATCATCATTTTCTTGGCCCAATGATAAACTTGTCTTATCGATGCCGTTCGTATATCATCGAGATGTAAAACATCATCCTATGTAGATGATGCGCGCGTTATAGGAGACTAGGGTACGCCTGAAGGATGACGAATGACCATCATCCATTTGCTCGTCATCCAAATAAAAGATAGAGCGAGGCAGTGAGGCAGTGAGTGACCACCAAAACAAAAAAAACAAAGCATCGTCATCATCATCTGGAGTCTGCACATTGGTGAATGCTAAGTTTGGCTAAATAATTATTTGACTAATTTCAATTTGTTTGGTATTTTTAAATTTTAACATGAAATGATCCCCTCCATTTGCTTGCATGATAGCAATAGGCTGATACCAATTTTAACATGGGATACCATTGTTTTCTAAAACAAAAATAATAATAACTGACCCCGATAGTCGGGTCACTCGAACAATACCTCCTACTAATTTCGGCGTCCACCTTCAATTATGTTTGCTTGGCAGTAAAGTATGAACTACAGGTTCATAATAATTAAACACGAAAAACCTTAACACCATAGCTAGACTCTATGAGTGTTAAGAATTGTCCGATGTTGTTGGGATCATACTAGTGATCTGAGTGTTTGTTTATTTGTCTGTTTTTAATATTTTTTTAAATTAGTATAAGAAAATCGTGAGATGAGAAATTGCTCTCAACTCATAAACACTTCCAATCTCTACTTTGGATCGGTCATTGAGAGAATGTAGTCCAAACTGAATATATGTAATAATATACTCTAAACTAACGCTGAATCCTTTTCAGCGTAGCGTAATTGACTCCAGAGTCGTAAAAAACTTTGTATTTAAGCGTGCTCAGAGCAGGACCAATTTATGGATGGGTGACATCCTGAGAAGCTGGTGCTGGATGACCGCAGTGACTAAGAGCAAGTCTTATGGTGTAAGAGTTCCAGTTTCCGAATTCCATGACACCTAAGCTTTTGTAATTGATCATTGAAGTTTAAGTTCAATAGTGAGAAGTAAAATAGATTCTAATTCGCGATTCAGAACTGCATTAAACGTGATTCGTAATCGCATTCAATTTTGGCACAAAAAATCAACAGTCAAAAAGAGACCATTTTGATTTAGAAGACCAACCACAAGATTGGCGCGCGACTCGGAACTGCGTTTAACGTTATTCGGATTGCCATTTTTTTTTGAATTCCAAGGTATCTTCCATGAAACCTTGGAAGATGCATTGGAAAAAAGTGTGGATGACCCAAACTTGGAAACCATTAGACTAGACATTCCACACTTTTTCCAAGCTTGGAATAGCTTGGATTCCACTAATACTTGTCCTAAGTGGGAACAATATCGATGGAGAATCGGTTCATTACAGAGAATCTGTCACCGTTCTGATCAGTGTAGCTTGATGGTCAGGTAAGGAAACGGTGCGAACTCTCTTCGAAGTTTGCAACTCTTCGAGAAGTAAGACTATATGAAGATTAACCTTGATGGATCTATGTTAAAGAGACATGAAAAGATGGAATTGGGCTAGTAATTTGTGATTATACAGGATGATACATTAAAACAAAAGCAATTTCATTGATGAAGGATTAGATACCGAGCATTATGCAAAACAACTTGAATGTCTAGCAATGTTGGAAGCAGTTAAAGGGGCAGCTGTTTTATGTTATAACAATATTATTTTTTTGTTAAATATGGTAATGAGCTAGTACTAAAATCAATTAGTGTTTTCAATTCCCGTGTTCGTTTAAATCAGGGTGTTACTGTTGATATTAATATAACATGTGATAAAGTTACAAATTATATAACTAATAAAGCGGAAACACATATTCTGAATATTTTGATATTTTTCCTCATATCATTATCAGTCGGGTTAGAGAGGACATCGATCATTCGTAGGCAGTTAGTTTTCATTGATAAAAATTTTTAGATCGAGTAGAATAAAATAATCGAAGTAAAGTTAGGTTATTGATAATGTAAGTCAGTTAATATAACTTGTAATAAAATTACAAATTATATAGCTAATAAAGCAAAAACTCGGATTTTGAATATTTTGATATTTTTCCTCATGTCATTATCAGTCGGGTTAGGGAGGACATCGATCATTTGTAGCCAGTTAATTTCTATTAATGAATATTTTCAGTTCGAATAGAATAAGATAATCGAAGTAAAGATAGGATATTGACAAGAAAAATAAATACGAACACAATTTTCGGTTATGTACATAACCTAATGCATTTCATGCTACAATTTAGGGGCAGAGCCAGCTTCAAGTATGGTTGTGCGCACACCCTGCCTAACTGGCTCCCAAACCCAATTTATCTATTTGAATCCAGTTTTAGGTTGTTAGCACATTTTACACCCCTTAACCGTGAATATTCTTCACCAATCCAACCTTTAAATGATTAGCAGGAACCGAGTAGTATTCAATAATCAAACCTTTAACTGGGAATGGGTCATTCAGCAGGCTTTATGTAGAGCTGAAAATATTCTTCACTGGATATTTCACATTCTTCTGATACTATAACCCACTACTACGGGTGGTCTTTCCCTTATATTGGTTATTGTAAGCTAAATACCGATGGGGGCAGTGACCTCAGATCATATTGCTGGTTGAGGTGGAGTTATTAGATCAAACATCGACTCATTTATTACAACTTTTCCCAAACATCTACTCTATAATGGAGGCAACATGGCAGGGTTGTGCACAATTAAAGAAGGTCCACGATTAGCCATTGGGCTGAATATTACGAAGTTGCAGGTAGTTAGTGATTCCTTGTACATAGTTCAGCTTGTAAATGGATGTTGTACAATGCCTTGTTTTTTTGTTAGTGAAAACTACAAACAAACCCATTTTTCAGATTTTTTCCACTATGAAATCCACGGCCAGAAAAACTCACGCGCGCACCCATTTTATATGAAAAAATATCTCCCAAACCCATAGTTTATAAAATTCTGTTTCGGGTCTTTTTTTTTTTCTTCTTCTTCATCTTCAATTCCTTTTCTTCTTCCTCTCCACTATACCGTGAATACCCGATGAGTAAAATTATCCATCGACAAAACCCTAGAAATCAAATTAGTCGATATGTATAGTTAGTCATGCACTGTCTGAAATCAAGAGAAGAATGGCGGCACCTAAAACTCATAAAAGGGAGAGGTTCATGGAGTTGTGGGAATTGATTTCGAATTTAAGATTGAGAAGAACATACAAGTTAGAATCAGATCGAGAAAAAAATGATGTTATTCTCTAATCATGTGCTGAGAATACCTTTGTGTATGCTGGTCGTGGTGAGGAATTATTCTTCTGTTGTTTCGTAGAAAAAAGAATATTTAAACCCATCTGTAACAAATGGTATGCATCCATTTTTGACTCTTCTTCATTTTTAGCATTTTAGATCTGAGAACTTCTGTTCCTAATCTCACAAAAAATTCACAGCCTAAGACTTTTAGGGTTTTTATTTGTTTTTGATTATTTCAATTATGTTAGATGTGAGTAATATATTTGACTCTTCTTCTTTACAAATTACTAGATCCCCTGATTTCCCGTTCTTCGTCTTCTTCACTTTGAAATTTCTCAAATTTAGTATGGGTTCTTAATTGAATTTTGCTAAAAGAGGTGGAGGACCCATAAAACTTACTACTCAAAAATGTAAAGGAAAAAGAGATTTTAGTTCCATTTGTACAAATGAAAAGTATCCATTAAAAAGGGGAACTCAGAGGGAGCGCAGTAAGTATCTTGTACGTGTTTGGTAAAATATATAGTGCCAGTAATGTTAGCATCTGTACATGGAATGAGCTAATGAAAACTAGTGCTAGTTGTTGTTGTTTTTTTTTTAAGCATAAAACTAGTGCAAGTGGTGTCATTACCTGATGCTAATGCCTAGTGCTAATGAAAACTATTTCCACTCAAGTGATGGTGATTGAGTTAGTGATTCATAGTGGCAGTGGAGCTATGAGATGGAGCACTGACGTATTAAGTTCCTTGTTTTCTGCAGCAGCTGCAAATACATTTCAATCCGAAATCACCTTAACAAGAAGGATTAAAAATGATTAAGTAAATAACTTGGAAGTGTTTATAAAAATTGATGCATAACCTATTATGCATCTACAAAATTTGTTGCATAACTTGTTATGCAGTCCAGAAAACAGTTCCATAACACATTATGCACACTATTAAAACCAACAAAAACAAAGACTGCATAACTTGTGATGCACCTACAATAATATCTGCATAACATGTTATGCAGTCGTGAAAATGGATGCATAACCTGTTATGCATCCGAAAATATGACTGCATAATGCATTACGCATCGAGAAAATTGTTGCACAATCTTTTATGCATCGATAAAATAGATGCATAACCTGGTATGCATCCGTAAATATGGATGCATAGTGCATTATGCATCAATTTTTTTATGTACGCACTAAAATCAACCAAAACAATGGTTACATAACTTGTTATAAATGCATAACTTTGTTATCCAAATGCATAATTTGTTATGCAGTGGAGAAAATGCTTGCATAATTCGTTATGCGTCTGCAAAATGTGTTATGCATCTATTTTGATGGCTGCATAATAGTTATGTATTAAGTTTTCGAAAATTTTGCCTAAAATGATGATCACCTCCGATTTTTTCGTGAAAAACAAAAATTTGATATTCTTGTTTGTACTCGTTACGTAGCTATCTTAAAAACATTTCAAACGATATAAAATTTGTAAAATTTCAAGGCGCGGATTTTTAGATGTGTTATATCCAAGTTGCGTTGCCAATTATACCCCTGATGCATAACCCGGCATGCGGATGCATAATCCGTGATGCAGACATTTTTAATAATTTCATATAATTATGGGTGTCACGGAAATAACTATGGGTGTCACGGTACCTAAAGTTAATTGTGGGTCTGACAATGAAAATATTTTTTTTTTGGGCCTGCGCCTAAGTTTCCCTTTTTGTTAACATTCTGAAAGATATAAGGGCCTTAATTACTCACCTTGAGAATGCATCATTCACTCACTGTTATCGTGAGGGTAATTTTGTAGCGGATCAACTTGCTAAAAGGGCTACCTCTCCTGCTGTTAATCAGGTTTGGGTTGATCACCCTCTCTTATTCTTGGTCAATTTTTTTGTTACTGATGTAACGGGGACTCTCCCCCTACTGTGAAGGATGTATGGTTTTCATGTTATAAATACAGCAGCTAGCTTAGCTGATCATCGCCATTCCTCAAAGGTTTGAGCGTTGCGACATAATCCGTCCACATATCCATTTCGGATCCCTTTGCTGGTTCCTCGTGAAGCTCGCTGATAGGATAACACGACAACCTGTTCAAGAGTAAATTTTTGATGGGGGCGTTTTATGACCGGGACATGGGGGACAAATCATGTCTTGACATGTGTTCTTCAATTAATTGTTTTAACAAATTCTGTTACCAAAAATATAAAGGATAGAATATCATCAATTAAGATAACCAATATTTTCACCAAAAATACACTTCTTTTATATATTTGGAAACAAAATTTGATGGAATCAGTTTATACCAAAGACATGTGTCAAGACATGATTTGTCCCCCATGCCCCCATCAAATATTTTTCCCCTGTTCAAGTAATGTAGTAGTACACTGTTGGGGCTCCGCTTGTTGCTAGGCTTCCAACCTGTAAAACATTCTTTATCTAATAAATTTTTTTAAAAAAAATGAAAAAAAAAACTTAATAAATGAAAACACATTGATATTAGAGATTTGCGCCCTGCTGATATCCTTGTTCTTAATTGGGAAAATGGTCAGGATGTTTGTATGAATGTTACGGGGATCTCACCTTTCACAGGTAAAGGTGTTCGTGCGTTTGTCCTAGGGCAAGCTTTTTCCAACGCTGTTTTGCGGAAACGTAACAAATATCTTGATCAATGTGTTTCGCATGGGTATGCTTTGGTGTCCTGCTTTTACCACGTTGGGGGAACTAGGTGATGATATTTTATGTTTTATTAAAAGATTGAAGAATTGTCTAGTTTGTAATGATGTTAGTAGTGGTGCAGGTAAATTTCTTTTCTGTATACTAGATATTGATATTCAGAAAGGTGTTGGTGCCCAACTTCTTGCTAGACTACCTGCCAAGATTTTAAACGAGTCAATTTATTAACCTTTTATCTGTGGTTCAAAATATTTTATAAATGAAATGCATTTTCTTATCTGACTCGATAACTACTGAATTAAAAACACTTATAAACAAACAAACCAACTCGCTTAAATGCAAGTTAATCCGAATTGGTGAATCAGCATCATTCATCAATAATCAAACCCCCTTGGTCATCTCCAAGAATACAATCAGTAATACAGTAGTAGTATGTATAGTCCTCCTTAAGGATGACAAACATCAATTTGGCGGTGCCCAAATTTATACATACTCCGCGTAAAACCGCTATTTACTCCCTTAAATACATCCAACCATTTCTTAACTCCTCTTCTCCCAAAAAATCTCTCTCCCTTTTTTCCAATCTCTGCAAAATTCTCCTTCCAAAAATTTCCTTCTGAAGAAAAATTTCTTCAAAAATGAGTTCATCAACAAAAGTAGATCTAGATGGAAATCCAATCAAAGCAATGACGATCTGTATGATTGGTGCTGGTGGATTCATTGGTTCACATCTATGTGAAAAATTATTATCTACAACTTCACATACAATCTTAGCTGTTGATGTTTACAATGATAAAATCAAGCATTTGTTAGAACCTGAATCTCTACCATGGAATGGTAGAATTCAATTCCATCGTATCAATATTAAACATGATTCTCGTCTTGAAGGTCTTATCAAAATGGCAGATCTGGTAAATTTTTACCACACTCGGTTTTCTTGATTTTCTTGTGTTTTTGGTTTGAGTTTTTGTTAGATCTGAGTTTTTGGAATGTGATTTTTGTAGACGATTAATTTAGCAGCGATCTGTACACCGGCGGATTACAATACTCGTCCTCTTGATACAATTTACAGTAACTTCATTGATGCACTTCCAGTGGTAAGATTTCTAATAAGTATTTTGTATGGTGAAATTCTTGATTTTATTGTGATTTATGTGTGGTATTTATTGGTCTGTGTTGCGTAATTTTGTAGGTGAAGTATTGTTCAGAGAACAATAAACGATTGATTCACTTTTCCACTTGTGAAATCTATGGAAAGACTATTGGAAGTTTTCTTCCTAAAGATCATCCTCTACGTCAGGTATTGATAAACCTTTATGGTTCTTGCTTTTTTTGTTAATAATGATGTTGTTTAGTTCAAGTAATTTAGGAATGTATCGGTCATGTCTTGAATTTTGCAATATGTCCACATGTTAATTGTGTGGATCCGAGTTGATTGATTGCTACCCTTGTTGTCTTATTTGGATAATTCAATGCCCAGTAATAGAAAATGTGAGGTTATTATTGTCTTAGCATTTTACTGGTGCATGAGGGATTTGTGGTGAGTTCAGAACTCATGCAATAGACGATGATTGTATCCTTTTTAGGAAAACATATAGTTTGGTGTTGACAGAGTAGAGTCTGTTCTGAATTACCAAGTTCATAGTATCCGGTTAATGCTTTTGTAAATGAGTTCTGTCTTGAAAACAACAGATATAGTAGTCGTTGTGAGCATTTGAGTAGTTCACATGTCAATTGTCTCAGGTTTAAGAATGAGTGTCTTTGATTTATTAATCTTTAGTGAGTATATGTTGGGGTTTATTTGAGTAATTAACATGTCAATTGTCTCAGGTTTAAGAATGAGTATCTTTGATTTGTCAAACTTTGGTGAGTATGTTCCGGGGTTTTAGTTATTATGTTTTGGAATTGACATTTGGTCTGGTAAGTTGTAGGGAGGTTGATTGGTTTGTTAAGAACATTATACATTATGTCGTGGTTGCGTCTAACACCAGTTAACATTTTTGTCAGTTTGTTAGACGTTGTTCCTGTGGTCCTAAGCATGGGCCTGAATTGCAAAATAGGTTGAACATTGTTATCTAAGTACATGTGATTCCCAACTAGTTTGTTATCAATGGTTCGTTTGAGTTAAAAACCAAATTAAAACTGGATAATTTATATGCGTTGAAATTGTGTCCGTGTCAATACTGCCTGCTGCCTGAGCTGCTAACACTGTTGGTGTTTGTTGCAACCACAGGATCCTGAATTCTTCATCCTTAAGGAAGATGTTTCCCCTTGCATTTTTGGTCCTATTGAGAAGCAGAGGTGGTCCTATGCATGTGCTAAGCAATTGATCGAGAGGCTGATTTATGGTGTGTAGTGGTTTCAGTTCACCAATCCGAAAATAAAAAATTAGTCTATCATGATTCATACTGCTGACATTTTGTCATTTGTTGATGTGTTTCTAGCTGAGGGTGCTGAGAATGGCCTCGAGTTCACCATTGTTAGACCATTCAACTGGATTGGTCCAAGAATGGATTTTATCCCCGGTGTTGATGGTCCAAGTGAGGGTGTTCCTAGAGTTCTTGCTTGCTTCAGTAACGTAAGTGAAATGCGGTGACATGTTTCAACTTGAAAGATCTATACACCATTTTCTGTTTGTCTGCATTATTTGACACATCTTTCCTCCTTTTGCAGAATCTCCTACGTGGTGAGCCACTCAAGCTTGTAGATGGTGGGGAGTCACAGAGGACCTTCATTTACATCAAGGACGCTATTGAAGCTGTCATGTTGATGATTGTAAGCCTCTACTATGCTCTTTTGGCTTTCATTTTACACACGTTGCAAAAGTTATCTATGTTTTCCATGCTGTTTAGCATAACAGCTAATTAAAAAGAGCTTTGCAGGAAAATCCAGCTAGAGCCAATGGTCAGATCTTCAATGTTGGTAATCCTAACAACGAAGTAACTGTTAAGCAACTGGCAGAAATGATGACGGAGGTATAGTTGTAACTATGATAATAATTCTTTATGGTGTTTTGCTATGTTTGTGATATATTTTTTTCTGTGCGCGCCAGTCTTAATTGTTGGTCTCCATTCTCTAGGTGTATTCTAAAGTAAGCGGAGAACCCAGTCTGGAGTCCCCAACGATTGATGTTAGCTCTAAAGAGTTTTATGGTGAAGGCTACGATGACAGTGACAAGCGAATCCCTGACATGACCATAATCAATAAACAGCTTGGTACCGCCTCTCTCTCTCTCTATATATATATATCACACACGTACACACACACACTGTTAAATACTTGCACTGTTACAAATTCCTTTGTTTCACTCACTTTCTCATTCCTTTTAAAAGTGAGAGGATGTTAATGAAGTTTGTTGTTCATTTCCAGGCTGGAACCCTAAGACATCTCTTTGGGACTTGCTTGAATCTACTCTTACATACCAGCACACGACTTACGCAGAGGCTGTGAAGCAGGCCATTGCAAAACCAACGTCAAGCTAAATGATATTCCAGTTAAATTGATTTGTGGGTTGATTGTAATTCTCTTCACTCAAAAGAGCAGATGTTGGCTGGAAAAGGAGACCTATTCTTTTTGAAGGAAAGCATACGTAATATTTTAAATGCTTCGTATAGTACTAAGATTGTTTCTTCTTTTTTCTATTTGTACCCAGCAGAGGTTATCAGTAGTATCTCAGAAATTTGTTACTTCTAAACTCATTCTTAAGAAGTTAGGGAGGGCTAGTAGTATCTTATGCTGACAGGGTACCCCTCTCTCTGCATCTTCTCCACAGTATGTTGGGTCACGTACCTTTCTTAAGGTTTACGGTTTCTCTCGTTTTCTAGAAGGGTTTTGCTTACGTCTCATTCCCTCTCAAGGGCTGTGTTGTATCTTTCTACTTGTTTTCTTTAACCAACTTAAAATTTTAAGTTCCTTCATTTCTTTATCTGTTTAAATATATTGTTAGTATTAAAATTTTAGCACATGTTTTTTCTTCTAATTTCTGTCAATTTATCCGGCCTTCGGTTTTCTTACATACAAACAAAAGCGTCTGATTTCCAGTGCAGCTTAGCAATTAGCATTAACCTCATGCCTCCCATCATATCTTTTGTAGACCTTTTGTGATTCTACTGTCTGGTTAGTAGGAATTTATAATAGATGGATATTAGAAACATCAGTATCAGATCCCCTCCATAAGGGAATACTGAAGTAAAGATGTGTGAGTTAGTTTATCTGTAGACAACACTATCTCCATTCGCGATTTTCTGAGATCATAATCTCAGTTCCAGGGCTTGTTTTCAAAATCCCCAAGCAGTTGCAAGTTTTTCAGTGTGACAATTCAAACTTCCATTATTTTCCTCCAAAACATGCAATAATACCAACTCAGTTGCAATAACATGACCGTCATTTTTTATCCTTGCATCACTCTTCAATTCTTTCGAATACCATAATAGCATTATCCCACCTTCTTGCCGAAGAGTAAATGTTAGATGACAACACAATCTCCACTTTTCAGATCAGACGACATCTCTTGGGCTGCTAATTCACCAATCTCAGGCTTTCCATGAATTCAACGACACTTGTCAATGTTCTCCACATAACTACGTTCGGCTTCATTCACATTGACCTCATTGACATTGACTGTACCATCCCATGAGCTTCTTCCAAGAGCCCTGCTCTGCCCAAAAGATAAACCGTTGCTCTATGATGTTCAATCCGAGGCTCAATTGAGTACAGGGGACCTGAGAATTTCATGACCCGAAGGGAGACTAAAAATGATACCTATGGCATTTATGTGTAAGAATATTTTTTTCCCCAAAATCCGTGGTATAAGTTTATAAGCAAATTCGTTTTTACCAATAAATCGTCCCTTTTTTTAATAAAAAGAAAAAGAGGATAATCTTATTGCATTGATAAGAAATTACCATAATTTCCAAAAGGAGAATTGCGATATGTCGGTACATCATCATTCCATGACTGAATGTTTAAATAAGTTAACATTGCCTATAGGCTTTCGTCTACTCAGTTATGTTTTACAACAAATTTGTTACAAAAGACCGCTAGTTTAGCTGCCAAAATTATATCAGTTCTTCTTCCAAAGTTAGTCCTTAACTAAGAAGTTTATATCAATTATTTTGTTTCCAAAGTCTGCACTGATCCTGTATCTTTGTTTTCTTACTTCTGCATACTTTCCTATCAGCAACATGAGAGTTGGTTACGAGTCACTTCTGAAAGATATGATGCGTCCACTCCATTTTGTGGCCCATTGGAAAGCCGCCTCTGCTCCCGCCTTCTCTATTTCTCCTGTAGTTGAGAAATTTGCATGCAACCCTCTAGCTTCTCTGATTCTCCCTGTATGATGTATCAAAGTTAGCCCAATTCCAGTCTTAGCTGTAGAAAACATCATTGTGAAAGCAATATTAATTTTCAAATGCATGTTTCCTATTTGCTCCTCAACCTGTTGAGCAGAAATTGTCAGCACCTCATCATTATTTGGGTTATAATACATAGATTGCATTATATTGTAACCTGTTTGGTTTACAAAGTTATAGCTATTGATATATTTAATAACACTGTTTGTTGTTTCTGCACTATTTTGGTTTTTCTTTTGAAAAGTAATCTTGCACCTGGCTTTCCAAATGTGCCAGAATATTATGCTACACAATACCTGGCATTCCATGTCATAACATCCCCTATCTGAATTTTCAAAACAGTTAGTTAACCATTCATGAAGCGATTGAGTAACATCCATTACATAATTCATACCAAGGTTAAAATGCATCCACACTTGCTGGGCAAAATTATATTGTAAAAAAAGATGAGTTAGAGTTTCCTGACCATTGTTACACAATGCATTTTGTGTTTATTCCTGGGATGATAGTTGCTGCTCTTGCATTGTTTGGTAATATAGCATGTGCCGCTTTCCAAATGAAATTCTTGACAAATGGAAAGGTATTCATTCTCCATTTTTTTCCCCAATATTGATTAGTGTTTCCATTAGAATTTAGATGGTTGTACAAAGATTTTACCGAAAACATACCTTCTTTGTTCAATGTCCAATGCAAGGTATCTTCTTTATCCGCAACTGAAAAAACGGGGGTCTAACAACCACACCCAATATTTCGTTCGGAAATCTGTATGGACTAACTCCAATATAATTCCAAGAGAATCAACTAGATAGTCAGATTCAATCAAGGAAAAACATCCAAGAGTTATATCTCAATTTCTCAATACAATCTGCAATGAAACAAATAGAAATCTGTGAGCCCGATTGATATGGGAAATAACTTGAACGATATTAGAAACCAATGTTCAAATGTCAATCAATTTCAATCAATAACCAGAGGTCGGGTTTACCAATTGATTGAACTACGCACAACCTGTGATATTTCAATTATATAAAAAATATAATGCAGATAAGAAATAACACAGACACCAGAAATTTTGTTAACGAGGAAACCGCAAATGCAGAAAAACCTCGGGACCTAGTCCAGATTTGAACATCACACTGTATTAAGCCGCTACAGACACTAGCCTACTACAAGTTAACTTCAGACTGGAATGTAGTTGAGCCCTAACCAAGTCTCACACCGATTAAGGTACAGTCGCGTTCCTTACGCCTCTGAATCTCAGCAGGACTCTATACACTTGATTTCCTTAGCTGATCTCACCCACAACTAAGAGTTGCTACGACCCAAAGTCGAAAACTTGATAAACAAATCTGTCTCACACATATAAGTCTATTCTGATAGATAAATCTGTCTCCAACAGAAATACCTACGAAGTTTTTGTTCCGTCTTTTAGTAAATCAAGGTGAACAGGAACCAAATGATAATCCGGTCTTATATTCCCGAAGAACATCCTAAACATATCAATTATCTCACAATAACTTAACTATATGGTAGTAGAACAAGTTATTATGGAATCACAAAGAATGAGACGAAGAGCTTTGTGATTACTTTTTATATCTTACCTATCAGAGATAAATCTCGAGCCAATCTTAAAGAAGATAATACTCAATATGATAGAATAAGTAAGATCAGAACACGCAACTGCAGAGAAAATAGTTGGGTCTGGCTTCAGAATCCCAATGAAGTCTTCAAGTCGTTAGCTTATAATGGTTTTAGGAAAACCTTAGCTTAAAGGAGAATCAACTCTAGTCGCAACTAGTATCGCACATGAGGTGTGGGGATTAGGTTTTCCAGTTGCTAGAGTTCTCCCTTATATAGTTTTCAAATCAGGGTTTGATAGCTTCGAAACAAAGCAATCAATATTCACCGTTAGATGAAAACCTGATTTAAGGTTCGAGCTAAGTTTGCTTAAAACCAAAGAAATATATCTCAACCGTTAGATGGTTTTAGCTTGTTACACACAACTAAAATATACCTTCATTTAGATATGGGTAACCGTACCTAAACGTGTATATTGAGTTGGCTCAATAACAGTTAACCGAAGTTAGCCATATGAACACGTTTCTATTAACCACATTCATCTAACACTTCTAGATCAAATGATAATCAAATGAACTTAACTGTGTTACTCATAAAGTTGTTAAATTGTTTATATTCTCATAGAAGTATACAAGACACAATTGAAGCAAAATCGGATTTGATTCAAGAGAATCAATTCATGAACATTAAGCCACGGTTTGCAAAGATTACATTCCTTAATTTGTATATGTATTTGTTTATGAGTATGAAATCATACTTAACCGATTTTAGAACTTAAACCAACTTAGTTTGCAAACGGGTACGCAAACTTAAGTTTTGGACATTGGTCTTGTCCGACAGTTCGCAAACGGGTATGCATACTGTCGTACCAGACCGCAACTTAGGTGAAACCGTTTGCAAATGGGTATGCAAACTTGGTTCCTGAAATTAGACAGTAAAAACCGTTCGCATACTGGTATGCATACTTGGTTCCCGGACCTAAATCACAGTACAACATTTTGCATACTGGTATGTATACTGTGCTATATCCAGACAATGGTTATTTATTCTAAACTCCCATTTCAATCATTGAAACATCCTTAGAAGACGAAAATAGCTGTCTCACACAAACTATTAGCTTATAAATAATTTTTAAGGGATCGAATGATCAATACGAAACATTCCGAGTCTACATCAAATGACTGTCTCACACAAATCATGTAAGATGTTTTAAGGCAATTTTCACATGATCTTCTTTTGACTCATTGTTTAGTTTCCAACAAATAAATCGTTTCCAACTAAACTCGTCAAGAATAATGATGAACGTAGTTAAATCAAAAAGCTTCCAAGCACATATTTTGAGAAAGATATAAGCGAGTTAAAACTCATCTCGAAATATCAATGTAGGATCAGAATCTCGCAACAATAATGTCTCAACGAAATTATCAATGGCGCAGCACAATAGCGTCGCAGAACAATTCCAGGAAGAACATAACAAATGACGTTAGCAAGGATCATGAGAAAGATGTGATGGTCCTGCGAAAATTAGAGAGCTTGCGAAATTAACATTTGTAAGGTTGCGAGAATGTCGCAAGCCATATCAGAAAATAAAGGACAGATTAGCTGTCATCCACTATGTATTTCCCTATAAATAATCATTCGAGTTGTAAAGAGGAGAGAGATCTTTTTTGAGTGAGAAACAAGTAAATAGGAGAGAGAAAGTTTAGAGATCATTCTTGACTTCTTTATCTTTCTTGTAAGAACATTCAAAAATTAATCAATAAAATTAAGAATATAAACCTAAAAATGAGTTGATCAACAATGAAATCATATGAAGGGTGTAGTGTAGAAATTCCAGCAACTACATAATGGCGCTAGAAACAGGGAATGAAGATCGAAAGTTGAAGATTGTTGATTGAGAATATTCAAGTCAAGAAAGTGATTAAATAAATCAGTGAATCAGTTAGAAGAAAGATGAATAGAATTAATGAAAATGGAAAAATATTGGAGTGTAATATGATAACAAAAATGATGATTAATGAATTCCATGAAAACATCAAAGGAAGAATACATAAACGAAATTTTGAATTAAGGAAAGTTATGGCGGTAGAAAAAACATCACCCTTGCAAGATTGGGAAAAGCAAAAAATTGCATTCATGGCGGAAGAAATACCAAAGGAAAATTTGAACCACACGTCTCCATTGGTCATCACAGTGCCTATTACACGAAAAGAGAAGGAGACAACAATAAAATCCACAGGAGAATGGATGTTGAACAGAACTTTAATCGATACAGGAAGTTCAGTTGATATAATATTTTATCACGCATTTCGGGGAATGGGATTTAAAGATGAAGAAATGTCCAGTTCAACATATTTTGTTCACGGCTTCGAAAAATCCACAACAAAACCTAAAGGAGAGATAGTGGTACAAATTCCACTTGGAGAAATCGAAACACATGTAACATTGTGCGTAGTGGATATGGAATCACCATATAATATGTTATTAGGAAGATCATGGATACATGCGATAAAAGCTGTGGTATCAATGTTGCATCAATGTATTAAATTCCCCGTTCCAAATGGTATAGGTGAAATCAGATGAGATGTTGACAATGCGAAATTATGTCATCAGATTGAAGTAAAGCATTATGAAGGACAAGCAAAAAAGAAGCAATTTCGCAGAAAATTGGCAAAGGAAGCAAAGAAAGAAGAAGAATTTAGAGTATATATGATAAGGGCAAAAGAAGGCAAAGGAATACCCAGCGAAATTTCGGAAGAAGGAAAAGAGCCTATGAAAACAATAAAAGAACCAACACCAATGGGAGAACCTAAACCCAGTTACACTACCGCAGAACCAACAAAAGAAATAAACGTTGGGACTATAGAGGAACCTCTAAAATTGGAACCAAAATGGATAAGGAAGAAGAAGAAAGAACTGTTAACTTGTTGCGAGAATATAAAGATGTTTTCGCAGGAAGCATGGATGAGATACCGGGAATAGATCCATCAATTGCATGCCACAAATTGGAGATTAACAAAAATGTGAGACCATTTAAACAGAGAATAAGAAAAATTGCAACAACTTACCATTCCCAAATAGAAGAAGAACTACAGAAAATGCTTGATGCGGGAATCATAAGAGAAGCTAAATACCCAGAATGGATAGCGAATATGGTCATTGTCCCAAAGAAAAAAAAAGGAATCAGGATTTGCATAGATTTCACTGATTTAAACAAAGATTTCCCCAAAGACAGTTTTCCGCTACCAGATATTCCTCAAATGGTAGAATCCGCAGCGGGAAACGATAGGGTATCATCCTTAGATGGATACAAAGGGTATAACCAAATCCCTCTCGCTGAAGAAGATCAAGAACATACTGTTTTCTTTGCCCCTAGAGGTTTATATTTTTACACGAAAATGCCATTTGGTTTGCGAAATGCGGGAGCGACATACCAAAGAATGGTAGAAAAGGTGTTCGCAAAATGGATACACAAGACGTTAGAAGTGTACATGGATGACATGTTAGTAAAGAGTAAAGAAGCTAAAGACCATGTACAAGATTTAAGGGAGATTTTTGAACAAATGCGGCAGTATAACATTAAATTGAATTCTGAGAAGTATACTATTGGAGTTGCATCGGGAATTTTTTTAGGCTACATTGTATCAAAGGAAGGAATACAGGTTGATCCAGAAAAAGTGCAAGCAGTTCGTGACATGCCAACACCAACAACAATAAAAGATGTACATAAGTTGAATGGGCTTCTAGCTTCGCCGGGGAGATTCATTTCGCGATCATCAGACAAATGCAAATATTTTTTCGATATACTCAAGAAGGGTGCAAAATTTAAATGGAGTGATGAATGTGAAAAGTCTTTTCAAGGAATCAAAGAACATCTTATGAATACAACTATTTTAAAAAAAGCAGAACCAGGAGAAGAATTATTGATCTGTCTTGCGAAAACGTCACATGCATTAAGTGTTGTGTTATTGCGAGTAGACGCAGGAGTGGAGAAACCCATTTATTACATTAGCAAAACTTTTAATACTGCCGAGAAGAATTACTCAAAGATTGAAAATTTAATCCTAGCATTAGTTTATGCATCATTTAAACTCCGCATATACTTTCAAGCACACAAGATAAAGGTATTAACAAAAGTACCAATTGAATCAGTGATGAAGAATTCTAAAAGATCAAGAAGGGTGGAGAGATGGAATGCACAAGTAGGCCATTTTGATATTAAATAGGAAATTTTGTCTTCACCAAAATCACAAGTTGTTGCGGATTTGTTGGTGGAATTTCCTTTAGAAGAAGATGAAGTAGTAGAAGAAATGATGGATGTAGAAGAAGAGCATGGAGATCCAAAAGATTTATTAACAGAACCAAATAGATGGGAAATATTGGTAGATGGATCATCAAATGGAGAAGGAAATGGAGTTGGAATTGTTTTAATTTCTCCAGAAGGAATAAAGATGGCTTTTTCATTCAGATTGGAATTTGCATCCACTAATAATGAAACATAATATGAAGCTGTGATACATGCCTTAAAATTCGCAATAGAAATGAAACTAGAAAATGTCAGGATCACTAGTGATTCGCAGCTAGTTATTTGCCAAATAAAAGGAGAGTATACTACAAATGAACCATCATTGAAGAAATACAAGAAGCTGGTTGAAGAATTGTCAGCGAAAATCGTAAAAATAAAATGGAGGCACATTTCAAGAAAGGATAATAGACTCGCAGACGCTTTTTCTTTCATCTCAAGCATGATGACAGATCCAACTGCGAGATGCATAAAAATACAAACACTTATGTCGCCATCAAGCAATAAACAAGAGGAAGATGTGGATGTGATGATAATAGATAATGAAAAAGAAGAACAAATAAATAATGTCGCAGACTGGAGAATGAAACTTCATGCATATTTGGCAAAAGGAGAAACACCAAGAAATAGATTGGAAACACACAAGTTAAAAAGCCGAGCAACGAATTATGAATTAAGAGATGGGTTGCTATACCGAAAATCCTTTAGTGGACCATCACTCAGATGTTTGACACAAGAGGAAGGAGAAAAGGTGCTGAAAATGTTACATAGTGGAGATGCTGGCAATCATAGTGGAGGAAGATCTTTGGCACATAGAGCAAAAATGCAAGGTTATTACTGGCCATACATGCATGAAGATGCAAAACAAATATCAAGACGTTGCGAAGATTGTCAGCGGCATGGAAATAAAATACATACACCAGGAGCACCATTGTCATCTTCAAAAAGTGTGTGGCCCTTTGGAAAATGGGGCTTAGACATTGTGGGGCCATTTTTACCAGGAACTGGACAAAGAAGATACTTTATAGTCGCAATAGATTATTTCACAAAATGGACAGAAGTGAAGGCAGTACAACATATTCGTGACAAAGATATCTTTACATTCATATTCGAAAATATCATTTGCAGATTTGGAATTCCTGCACAGTTGGTATCTGATAATGGGAAACAGTTTGAGGGGCAGAATATAGAAATGTTACTTAATGCATTCAAGATAAAATGCGGAAAGTCAACTCCTTTGTATCCACAAGCTAATGGGAAAGTAGAAGCAACAAATAAAACAATTGCAGATATATTAAAGAATAAATTGGAAAGACATCACAGAGCATGGTGCGAACAAGAACATAATGCAGTATGGGCTTATAATACAACTAGAAGAGAAGCTACTGGAATGTCACCTTTTTGTTTAACATACGGAGTTGAAGCGGTGTTACCAACATAAGTTGTTATTCCGACAACAAAAAGAGAAGCTTGGGAGAAAAATCTTAGTGCAGGTTTGATTTTAAACAGACTTGATGAATTAGAAGAAAGAAGAGAAAAAGCTTTAAAACATATGGAGAATTATCAGCGAAGATTAGCTCGAGAATATAATAAACGTGTCAAAATACGCGAATTTCAACCAGGAGATTTAGTTCTACGAGAAACACCAATATATCAGCGAGAAAATGGTGAAAAATTAGCGAGAAAATGGGATGGACCTTACATCATTAAGGAGATATTTGGAACAGGAGCTTATAGATTAATGGATCCAGAAGGAAGAGATGTTGGTCATAGATTAGACAGACCATGGAACAAGTTGTACTTAAATAATATTATCTGTAAGAAGCTTTGAGAAGTTATGGATTCTGAAAGAATAATTGCAAGACTACTCATGTCAAAACAAGATCATGATGTGCGAAATTTTCGCAGAGATAATTACAGAACAATGACATAAAAGAAATGGGCGAACCTTTATGGCGTACACCTTAGTTCGCGAATACAATTTCGGAAGAGGCAAATGTAAGACCTAAAGTATGTCATATTAGGGGGTACCTGTTGCATGGCTCAGGGAAAGGATACACCGACACCGGAACCTGAGTCATGGAGATTTGGGGTCAATAAAGCCCATCTGGGAGAGACACCTTGGATTCTCAGCTTAAGCATATGACTTAGGTTGGGCGACTAAGGTAATAAGGACTCTCCCAAGGAGTGCAGAATCTGATCAAGGCGCCGAGGTACACGGTTGAGTCAAGAGTGGTAGGGGCGTTTGAAGCGTCCTTGCCATTATTGACAAGTCTTGGCTTATACTGCACTCGGCCCGAAGAAAACCCCACTTAGGGTGCAGTCTCGTAACCATAAGCCCTATAGGTAAAAGGGATAAGAGGCTGCGAAAACAACTGTTTGTTGTTAAGACTGGATGGGAGGAGCTAACCTTGTATGGTAGAAGTACGCCTCCTTGAAGGGGTAACCAGGGGGAAGATAAGGGCGGCACCCTCCATTAGGGAGCTGATAAGTGTCTTAAGACGCAAATGTCATGAGGCTTTTATTCGCAAGGATATTAAGGCTTGTCATATTTGTGCAACAATCCTGAAGAGGCAATAATACAAAAGAAAAAGATAAGACGAGATCAATGGGTTTTCGCATGAAAGTGCGAAGACGTCCTGCGATTTCGTCGCAAGACGGCAATGTCATGGGGCTTTATTTTCGCAAGAATATTTAGGCCTGTCATATTGTCGCAACATTCCTGAAGAGGCCATAATACAAAAGAAAAAGTTAAGGCAAGATCAATGGGTTTTTGCATGAAAGTGCAAGGACGTCCTGCGATTTTGTCGCAATGACAAGAGGTGGCATAATAAGACCTTTAATTAGGAAGGCAAAATAAGACCATATGATAAAACAAATATTATAAGCATTCATAACAGATTATTTTTGCAAGAAAGATAATGAGAGGCAAGTATGGGAATCAATACACAAGAAGCATTATCTTTCTCATAACAAAATATTAAAAGGAAGAGTTGATTCCAAAGTTGGTTGAAAAATGTAACTTCGCAAAAGTGATAAAAATAAGACAGTTCAAGAAGACAAAGCTAGATAAGAAGCTCAAGCTTCAATATTAATTAGTAGCAGGAGATGACAAAATTCTTCGCCAATATTCTCGCAAGCCTCTCCTTCATTTCGGTTTTGATCTTCGCCATGACTAGCATCTTGATTATCGCCAAATTACTTCTTCAGGAGAAATTTCTTTCTCATTCTGATTAACACCAGCAGATACTTCTTTAGAAGGAACCTCTTCTTCATCTTCCAAGAATTATCCTCACCTCTACCGCTTTCGTAATCATAATCACTATCAGCAGGACGAGGAACTTCATCATCATCTACTTCTAAAGGATCAATTGATGTAGGAGGAAGAGTTGGACAATAAATGTCATTTACAAGGACTTCATCCCGGAGATGAACTTGGCGAAGAAGTGCTCTTGATGATTCCTATCTTGAATATCCTTAAAAAAGCAAGATAATCAAGTCTTCTTTCTGCTCGGAGAACCAGTAAGGTAGAGACAGCAATGCATTTTCTTTGCGAATTTTGGCATATTTAGCCTCCAAAAAAAAGAAGAATGAAGATTCTTCTCAGACTCTGCGAAAGATAGAATACAAAATTTCATTAAGATAAAATTCAGAAGATATGACAAAGAAAAGATAATTAAGGCAGTCAAACTATTATGACTACCTTCCTTTTGCGAAATAAGGTGTTGAATCAAGACAACAACTATTCTCCCAACGGTCCATTGCGTCATCAAATTTATCTCCAACTAAACCTTTAAGTCGAGACTGAAGATTTTTCTCTTTAGAAATAAGAAAGGCATTTTTCTTCGCAAGAGAAGAATAAGATTCTTCTAATTTGGAATATTGTTCTTTAAGTGATTCGCCTTTACACTTAAAGCTATTCTACCTTGAATGAGTGTATCTCTTTCAGCGATAGATGATTGTTACTTCTTTAAGTTCATTTCTCAAAGAGCGAAGAGATTGCTCTTGGTCAGCACATACTTTTTGGAGAATACTAAGTTGTTGCGAAGATATCGCCATCTTGTTTAAATAAGTTCGCTTCTCTTGAGATAAGGTTTTATTCTCATCTGATAAAGTTTCCATCCCTAAATTAGCTTTAGTTAAAGAATAAGAAAGAGAGATACTTCATTACTTAATAGATCTTGTCTTTGAACTAATTGGGTATTTTCATTGGTAAGATTATTTATCTGATCAAGAGAATATGAATAGAGGTTATCTAATTGGTTATATTGATCCATCAAGATTTCTTTATCAACACGGGCTTCTTCAACAACAGATTCAAATTGATATCTCTCCATTATTCGTTTCTGGTTTAATGCTTAACATGCGAAAGAGGGATTTAAAGGATAATTAAACATGGGAAGGATAAAACCATCGAAAAGGAAATTAAAGACATAGATAAGAAAATCATACCTCTCAATTCATCTTCTTGCGAAGATTGTCACGATCCAGCAAAACATTCTGAAGCTTCTGATTTTCAAGACGAAGAGCATTACATTCTTTTTTAAAGCTGTCTGCGAAGCAGCTCTGTCAGAACCCAAATGCTTGCTCAGAATTTCGCAAACATTAGACTTGATGGGATCAGTAGAAGACTTCTTGCCATCATCCAGAATTTCAGATAAAACTTTGAAAGCAATATCTATCCCTTCCACGGTTTCTTTCGAAAGAGGAAGAGACTTGGGTAGAGAACTGGTAGAGATAGAAGGTTGAGAAACGCTCTCAATGGGAAGAGAAGAGGTTTCATTCGCAGAAGGATCCACAAGGGGAATTTCAATCATAGAAAGGTCAGCTGAAGAAATGAAGTCAGAGGCAGCATTTTCGCGAATTGGAGATAAAGGTTTATCTTGCGAAGATATCGCAGGAGATTTGGAAGAAATGAGTAGGTGGAAGGGAACAGAAGTTGGAACAGTTTTAAGGTGGAGAGATTTCTTTAGAGGTTTATTAAGATCTTTATCACCCTGCGAATTACAATCCAGATAAGAAACAGAGGCAACAATATTGTTATTAGAAAAGTGTTTCTTACTACCTTCTCATTTGCAGACTTTCTTTTATGTGTGACAACCTTATGCTGTGATTTGGGAATGTTAGGGTTCTGAACTGTAAATTTAGTGTTGGAGCCGCTTTTGCTGAAATAACAAGATGGGAATCACATAAACATAAACAATCAAATAAGGCAATAAACAAGATCAATTTCAAATATATCAATTTCAGCAAAACTCATAAAGAAAAAAAGAAGACTAACCTTGATGAATCCATGGAAAAAACAGCAGGGAGATTGTTCGAAGAAAATTACGAACTATGAAGATCTGTATGAAGATAAGAAGACTTAAAAGAAGAAAAGTTAAAAAGATTGCAAAGAAGATGAAGATTTGAAGAAAACGTGAAGTAATTTTGCAGAAGAACGATGAAGTTGCAGAGAAAATAAAAAGAAGAAAAGAGAAGAAGGAATATATATAGAGGAATTTCTCCTCGAGAAAATAAAACGATTAATACGGAAAGATAGCGGGTTAAAAAGTAACGGTTACAAAAGACGTGTCGAGAAATAAATGGAAGAAAAGAATACGTGTGAATAAATGCAGAATATGAAGAAGAGAACATCGGGCATTTCTCACATCATTCTCTACTTCGCAGAAAATATGAGAAGAGGCAAGATGTAGGATCAGAATCTCGCAACAATAATGTCTCAGCGAAATTATCAACACACACAATAGCGCCGCAGAACAATTTCAGGAAGAACATAACAAATGACGTCAGCAAGGATCATGAGAAAGATGTGATGGACCTGCGAAAATTAGAGAGCTTGCGAAATTAACATTTGTAAGGTTGCGAGAATGTCGCAAGCCATATCCGAAAATAAAGGACAGATTAGCTGTCATCCACTATGTATTTCCCTATAAATAATCATTCGACTTGTAAAGAGGAGAGAGATCTTTTTTGAGTGAGAAACAAGTAAATAGGAGAGAGAAATTTTAGAACAGAGATCATTCTTGACTTCTTTATCTTTCTTGTAAGAACATTCAAAAATTAATCAATAAAATTAAGAATATAAACCTAAAAATGAGTTGATCAACAATGAAATCATATGAAGGGTGTAGTGTAGGAATTCCAGCAACTACAATCAAATGTGTATACTGTAAAATCTATACAGCTATACGACTTAGTCTCAATAGGAGATAAAATAGAATAGACTTCCGAGTGATAGATAAGTTTTAGTATCCACATACCTTTTGTTGATGAAGTTCCTCCAAGCTTTCCTCAGTAGATCTTCGTCTTCAATCGATGAACTCCATGAAGTCTAAAGCTCAACTACACATTCTATCCTAGTTCGAGACATAACTATAAGTAGACTAGAAATCAAGACTTATAGTTTTGATCGCCTAAATTTGACAAACAAGCTTGAGATAACAACGCTTGCGAGTTCGACCGAGCAGTTCTCTAACAATAACAAATATCCTTATTTGCTTAATTTTTTCTACTGTTTGGTTATCAAAACATATGGCAAGTTTTCCAAGATCCCACGTACTCTATGGTGTGATCAAATGACTTATTTTAGAGAACTCGTGTATGTTCACATATGGTTTCTGAATTAGTGGTATTTTATCTGGGATCCAAAAATCATCCCAGATATCAATGTTAGTTCCGTTACCAACTTCCCAAAAGCAACACTGTTTTGTCTGATTTATGCCAGTTAGCAAACCCTTCCATATCCAACTATCATTCCTATTAAGTTTGTTATTTATGTGAACAACATCGCAATGAGGATAGTATTTTGCTTTTAGGATTGTTGCACAAGGAGAATCAGGTTTCTCTTTAAATTTCCATCATATTTTAGCAATCATTGCAAGATTGAAATGCTGGATATTTTTAATTCCTAGTCCCCCTTCGTCAAGGGATTTTGAGATTATGTCCCAACTTTTTAGACAAACCCCCTTCTTACCATTTTCATTTAGACCGTTTTCATCTTTCCCTACCAACAGTCACGTTGCAGTTTAGTTAGTTTTTTACATATCTTTTTTTTGGGATCTTAAAGAAATTCATTTGATATACATACAAAGAAGTGGTAACATTTTTTTATCATCACTGTTTTTCCTAAGGTTGGGACTTGGGTTGGGTTAACCCACCCAACCCATTCCCAACCCGAACATTGGGTGGACATGGACAACGTAGTTCAAGACTTTGGGCAAGCTTGGGTATAAATTTTATAAACGCGAGTTAAATTTGGGCAAACATGGGCACAAATATTTCTAACCCAAGCAACCCGACCAACCCGAAGAACTATGGTATAGTTATATAAAACTATGTTTATAATTGGTATTATTATCTATTTAAAGTAATTTTAGATATTATCTTCAAACCTAATAATGAAAATATAAATTATATTTATCTCATTAATCATTCAATATGAAAAAAGTTTATTTAATTGTAAATAATCTTCAGTGATTTGGAAATTTGAGATAAATGGAGCAATTAAATCATATTATTACTAAAATTTGTTATTATTATACTAAGAAACTCGTATGTCCAGTGAAACTTGGGCCAACCCGAGGAACCCGAAGAACATAACTTGGGCGGACTTGGGAACTACTTCCATGGGTTACACGGGTTCGATGGGAAATCTGGAAAAATGATTCCTAGCTCGGGTCTTCCTCAGCCAAGCCTTCTAACCCGCCCAACCAACCTAAGTCTCACCCCTAGTTTTTCCCGCGTTTTTCAAATTGATTCCGTTCCAACTAGCCATTCTATTATTCATTTTTTCTACCAAAGGTTCAAAATATTCAATTTTTGATCCATTTGTAAACAGGGAGACCCAAGGTATATATCTTTTAAAGGAATTGCCGTAACCCCTAGAATTTACTTTACCTTAAGTCTTATACTAGTCTCTGTTTTCGGGCTGAAGGAAACCCCAGATTTGCTTAAGTTAATAAGTTTTCCAGATGCAAGACCAAAATTTTTAAATAGTTTAACAAGGATACGTCAAGTTTTTTCATTCACTTTGCAAAATAGAAGACAGTCGTCAGCAAACAATAAGTGGCTTATAGAGGGGCGCTGTGAACAATTTTTATTCCTTTTAACAAACCAATATTTTCGGCATGGGTAATTGTTCTTGACAATGTCTCCATGCAAAACAACAACAAGTAAAGGGAGATTGGGTCTCCCTGTCTCAACCCTCTCGTAGTTTTGAAAAATTTAGTGGGATGCCTGTTTAGAAGAACAAATAGAGTGGTAATAGAAATACATTGGTTCACAAGATTACACCATTTATTATTAAATCCCATTTTAGTCATTATTTGTAACAGGAAGTCCCATTCGACTCTGTCGAATGCTTTGGACATACTCCCTCCGTTTCACAAAGACAGTCCGCTTTGACTTTCTCAAAATATTAAGGAGACCATACTATTTTACTTGACTACCCTTAGTTACTTACCTATTTTATTTTAATAAAAATGCTAGCAATAAAGACTATCCAAAATTGTTGTGAAAATTATAAATACGAAGTATAAAAGGAAAATTTAAAAGATATCTAACTTATGAAGTATAAACTTTATAAGGAATTTAATTTTTAGAGTTATATGTAAATTTTCTTTAAAGGAATGAAGGATATATTTGTTTCCTCAATTATACTAATTTCTTTAATATTTTAGATTGGGTCACGTTAAAAATGAATTTATGAATATAAAAAAATTCAAGGGTATATTAGAGAGTTTATTGAAAAAGTATGGTTATAAACAGAAGCTGGACACAATTTTGAAACTGACGAAAAAGGAATAGAGGACGGTCTTTCAGAAACAGAGGGAGTATCTATTTTAAGTCCCATGAAACCCTTTTTTGATTCAGAATTTTTCATTTTATGTATAATTTAGTGTGCCAAAGTAATATTTTCCGAAATTTGTCTTCCAGGTATGAAGGCAGACTGGTATGGCGAAATAATTTTTTCCAGTAAGCTTTTCATTCTACGCACCATAAGTTTCGATATTATTTTGTAAGCAGTGTTTGCTAAATCTATCGGTCTGAACTTGGCTGAGGTCGCCGGGTTTAGAGTTTTCGGAATCAGAGAAGTGAATGGAGCATTCATTTATTTAGAGATGTTTTCAGTTTTTTTTTTAAAAAGTCTTAACCATAGTGACCAAATCAGGCCCCATGGTTTCCCAATTTTGTTGATTTTTTTCCCCAGGGGAAACCATCTGGGCCTGTAATTTTTTCTGGTTCCATAGCAAACAACGTTTGCTTAATTTCAGTTTCAGTAGGGGTATTAGAAAGCATTTCATTATCCAACTGTGTTATGCAACTTGTTATAAGATCCATCATGTTTTGGTCCATCGTAGGATTAACCGTGGTAGCTATATTATGGAAATGATTTGTTATGCATTCAACTATTTCTTCACGATTTTCTAACCATTCATTATTATCATTCTTTAGAACTTATATTCCGTTTCTCTTTAATCGTTTTTTCGCTTTATTATGGAAGTATCTAGTGTTTCTGTCTCCTGATGCAATGTTTTGGTCTCTAGTCTTATCTTTCCAAAAAATTTCTTTAATGGCATACCATCTATCTAGATCTTTTCTTAGATTTCCAAGATCAGAGGCTTTGTTCACATGGTGTGTCTTTTCATTTGTTCTTTTCATTTCCTTTTTAATATTATCAATGTTGCTCTGTATGCTTCGAAAACTGTTTTTGCTCCATAATCTCAATATGTGTTTAACAATACTTAATTTTCTATTTACTTTGTGAGCTGGTGAACCTTTCACATTTGTTTGCCATATTCTGTGTATAAAAGGTTTACATGATCATGTTTCATCCACTCCCCAAAATATTTAAAAGGGGTTGCACTGTGATGCCCCAAATCTTAAACCTGCTTAGCTAATAAAATTACAACCTAATCGAAACAATAATCTAGATTATCGATTTTAAGAATTCGTAATTTGATAAACGGATACCCAAAACAAACCCATATACTCTGATATTATATAAATGGAAGTCTATCAAGTGATATGAATATATTAATGCATTGTTTTACAAAACGAAGAAAGAAGACATATAATAAAAGGTACACAACACTAGAATCGATAGAACTCTAGGCTACAAAAACGAATATCTTCGCGCGCACCATTTCTTCTTATTACTGAAATTGAAGTGGGAACAAGTGAGCACATCATCCCAAGGGGTGCCCAATGGAAACATATAACTTTCAAGTAATCACTAACATGCTTCACAGTTCTAAAAGATGATAAAATTAAAACAGAACAATAAAAGAAAACAGATAACACCTTTTACACACAACACGAAGCAGAAGATTGCTTCAACTCTTTTCCCCATATATTGCGTCCATCATGGAAATATCCGTGAAAGATCCACCACCGGATGGATCTATGAGAAACGAATTAAACAACCTAAACATATGTTATCCCAATCTCGTCTCACTCAATAGAGAAGAAGATGCTAGGAATAACTCCAGTCTCAAATCATAGCATGAATCCAAGTACCGTAAGATGTTATCGTGGAATGCGTACACCTCATAGATCCTAATGCCACTATCTAAGTCTAGAATATAATAAGGTTTTGATTACTATGATCTGACCCCGCAGAACAGGTTCACAAAAGGCCCAATCATTATTCATAGACCGAAGTCTCCAAATAATGACAATTTCCAGTCATGAACCTAGAATTTCTTCCTAAGTCAAGGTCATAGTAATCCAGTCATACTACTAAGATTGAACAATCAAGTATGATATGCATATGAGTGGATTCCCCAAATAAAATAATATATATACTATCGAAACAGATGAGTTACCGCCCTTCTAAAGTAATATTGCATACGGATGAGTTACCGTCCTTCTATCTTAATAAGCAAGAAAGTAAATAATATTGCAAACAAATGAGTTACCGCCCTTCTAAGTAATATTGTAAACGGATGAGTTACCGCCCTCCTAAAACTTAGCTAGAAGCCATGGGGAATCACAGACACCCCTCGCAGGGAACCACATAATGCATATCACACAACATACTCATTCAATTACAAACATCATGTTCACCGAAAATAAGAACTCATCATGATCGCAGATAAGGTAAACTCAATGATTACAAGAAGGTTACAAAGTTCCCACCTGATTTGATTACGAGCCATGCCAGGCATGAAATCCAGAATCCACTGATCCTTTGAATCAATCGTTGTTAATATGGACTAACTGTTAATCATATAAGCACTCTAAGAATTTAGCCAATAAGCTCATATAAGGCTCATAACATAATATCATACAAATTCCCAGTTACATACTATATGAAATGACTAATGGTTTTAGTTGTATCAATGGTTTTATAACTTGGTGTTTCATAATGTTGGACTAAATTACCATCTACTTATCCAAATCAGGTGAACTTTAGAGCCATTAGAAAGTTCTCGGAAAATTCTAAAACTTTCCAGAAGGGTCGAAGGCTAATTCGGATCTTAAGAGGACCGAAAGGTCGAAATAAGAAAACTGGCACAAGCCCAACGGACATGACCGAGCCCATAAACCTGGTTCAGAACCGAACCGGCGTGATCCGTTCCAACCCAGTTGAGTCATATGGTTTGACTCAGCTAACTCACTATCAAGTTCTTCACAAAATTTCTAAGTGCCCAGGCCTGACACCCTATATTCAGATGATCTTAGTACATTCATTTCTTGACGTAAGTGGACATTTAATCTCTATAAAACCATGAAACATCCCTCTACAAGTTGTGTATTAAGTATATGTCAAATTCTAACTCCAACCTACCGTAAAACAACCATGAAAATGGCTACTCCGGACTGATCCCATACTTCAGTTGCGACAACACTGGGAAACAACACAAACACCCAACTCTGATGGTCTCTAGGTTTCCCAATTATGATCCAAACTAGGCTGTTAATGGCTCATTGGAAAGAGGACAGTCTCTACTACAATTTTGCAGTTATGACCAGAAGCCAATTCCGATCCGAACATATCCATAAAAGTCTGTTTAGTCGCTTACTCTCTGCTGTTTTCAGAAATTCAGTCGCGGCGGTTAAACTTTGAAAATTCATAACTAATTCCCTATTAATCCGAATTGAGCAAATCAAAGTGTTGTAGAAAGGAAAAATACTCGTCTACAACTTCCTAGAACACACCCTAAGCTAGTTCAAACTCCTAAGGGTTCAAAAATGCAAAAGGTCTAGACAGAACAAGCACAAGAACACTTCAATTATCCAGTTGTTGGGACTTTTTCACAAACATGTTGTTAGCACTAAAAGATCCCAATGGAAAACCCAAAATTTCATTGAACAAATCACATTCAAAGATCTAGGGAATCAATATTATAGCACAAACCATCATCTTACAAGTACCCATCTCAATATTGACTCAATATAATTAGTTAGAAAGGTTACTTTGATTATTTATCTAGTTTCCATCATCATTTTCATTATCATCACCATCATGAAAACTTTTCCAAGACAAGTAGAAACTATTTTCTCCATACGATTCTATCATTTATCCAACTCCTGATTCTCTTAATCTTTAATGAAATCTATATCTAATCCATGTTGGTTATACCTCTCAACAACAATTAACTCTCAATTACCATTAACATCTATTTTGTGATTGTTTCTAGTTTTTTTTGTCAATTGTATATATGCCTCTACCAAAAACCCATAACAAGAACACCACCACCTCCAATTCGTATGACTCATCCTACCAAAAAACTTACAGCACCTACTCTTTCAAGTTAAAACAGGATGATAAGTTTCCCACCAATTGTATAATCTCAATGGATAATGGTTTACTATAACCAATCTCATAACACTGATAAGGGATAACCTTTTATCTAAACAGAGATCCTGTCAAACTGACTTTGACTTCGGGGTCAACGTCAAAATAAAGTCAAACGTTCTCAACTCCGGCTTCCGAGTGTCGTATTTCCCTCATCCGATATCCAAATGTCGCGTTCTAATAGTCGATTTTGTGCAATTTTTCGAGTTCTATCTAATCGTGGTATTGGTTTATCCAAATTAGTATTTAATTAATTAATAAGATTATTGTTCGTCGTTAACTAGTTAAGTCGTTAACTAGTTAAGTCGTTAACTAGTTAAGTCATTAACGGCTAACTCGTTTTTGGACTGGTCAAATAGCGTTGACGTGTTTATGGGTCTTTACATTCTCCCCATCTTATAATATTTTCGTCCTCGAAAATCAAACTGTCCTTCTGGACTTCAATACTCCCACCTTATAAAAAAACAATGTCTCTCATGTAAGTGCAAATATTTCCCATATTCACAAGCGTACAAATCTGAAATCCATCTAAGATGGCTATGATAATGTAAGAATTCAAATAGTAACTATATTTGTATCTTTGAATATATAATTATAAGTTCAATTTGATGTAATCATATTTGATACCCTATAAAGGTATTTTCAACTATTATTTGTAATAAATTTCAATATTAAATTATCTAGTCAAATACATCTATTAGTTATTATTATTCATTTATTTACTTATTATCTATTTTTTTCAGACTAATAAAATTTAACCCACATTAGTTATTAAGTCTAAGTTTAATTTTATAATAACGATTATTATTATTTTTTAATACTAATTATGTACATCATGAATATTTCCCTATACAATAATTAAACACAACTCAATTATGCCCTAAATAATTCGCACGAAAGCACATCACAACAAAACCATACACAATTCTATTTTTTTTTCTTTTTTTCCTAATGGAAACGCAAATATCAAAAATTAATCTGATGAAATTAAGCGATTTTTGGGTAGCTAAATTTATTCACCATAACCAAAAGCCTATTTTGACATATAATCATTTAATCTATTACCAAATATATTTTTCTTAAAAAGAGTTCTACAGAAAACTTAAACGGTGACTATAATGATATTCGATTCTAATAAACCTAAAAGTTTCAAACTCAATTTAGATGAGTTCGAAGCAAAAATGAAATGAAACCTTCAATGGGAATATAGTATCAGATCAATTACAATTTTCCGGTTAATTCACGCAAGGAAAGATATCTAACCCTAATATTAACTATTTTGTTTAACCGTAAAATATGTTTCTAGTTTATGATTAGTTAAATTGACAAAACTTATCCGTATATAATTATTAATAATTTTTTATAACTGTTGATCCTAATTATTATTTTTAACTTTACATATCCATTAATGAGATTTTTATTAAGTTAAGATCAGTGTAACACTAATTGAAAAGTGCTCACAATGTTTCTATTATGATTATTATTACTATCGTTATTATCATTTATCCTTATTACTACTATTATTATCATTTATTATTATTAGTGTTAAGGTTATTATCATTGATGTCCGAACTAGGATTCTAACTACTCTTACAATTTTATTGAACACAAAACAATCATATTATTCATGCATCTAAAGCGCAACCTATTATGGAAACGCCTAACTTCATTTTGAAGTGAAATTTGTCATCAGAAGTTAATCTAATAGGATAGCGGAACAAGTTCTGGATAATTATATTATCCACCATGATCAAAACTTGAAATTGAAATTTTCTACTTTGTTGGTTATTACTATATTCTACTAAGATGGAGCCTATAAGGATTTGAACGATATCTATAATCTTTGACTCTAGATTCAACTATGCTAACCAATAAGTAAATCTAAGTTCCTCACATAAATTTTCTATCTCAATAAGTTGATGGCTCTAAGTATATGTAAAGGTACTCAATAAGGTTCTATATGACTTGGGATCAATTAAATATACTATTCTGACTAATTTTGTAGTATGGTTGCCTACGTGTTCATAATTTTTAGACTAATTATTCTGTAATTTCTATTAGCTTCTAACCATAGTGTAATTGGTTTACCCTACAATTTTTACTTCACTAAATGTACACACAACTAAGCAAACAAATAAATTATCCAAATAAATATTTTAATTATTGATAACTTTTAGTGATTAAGATTTATCTCTCAACCCCAACCCAGTTCTAAACTAGTCCAGTTCACAATTTGAGACTAACTATCATCTATTGTTTCCCATGTAAGACCTAATAGTGAGCACTGATACCAACTTGTGACGCCCCAACTCTTAAACCTGCTTAGCTAATAAGATTACAACCTAATTGAAACAATAATCTAGATTATCGATTTTAAGAATTCGTAATTTGATAAACGGATACCCAAAACAAACCCATATACTCTGATATTATATAAATGGAAGTCTCTCAAGTGATATGAATATATTAATGCGTTGTTTTACAAAACGAAGAAAGAAGACATATAATAAAAGGTACACAACACTAGAATCGATAGAACTCTAGGCTACAAAAACGAATATCTTCGCGCGCACCATTTCTTCTTATTACTGAAATTGAAGTGGGAACAAGTGAGCACATCATCCCAAGGGGTGCCCAATAGAAACGTATCTTTCAAGTAATCACTAACATGCTTCACAGTTCTAAAAGATGATAAAATTAAAACAGAACAATAAAAGAAAACAGATAACACCTTTTACACACAACACGAAGCAGAAGATTGCTTCAACTCTTTTCCCCAGATATTGCGTCCATCATGGCAATATCCGTGAAAGATCCACCACCTGATGGATCTACGAGAAACGAATTAAACAACCTAAACATATGTTATCCCAATCTCGTCTCACTCAATAGAGAAGAAGATGCTAGGAATAACTCCAGTCTCAAATGATAACATGAATCCAGGTACCGTAAGATGTTATCGTGGAATGCGTACACCTCATAGATCCTAATGCCACTATCTAAGTTTAGAATATAATAAGGTTTTGATTACTATGATCTGACCCCGCACACCAAGTTCACAAAAGGCCCAATCATTATTCATAGACCGAAGTCTCCAAATAATGACCATTTCCAGTCATGAACCTAGAATTTCTTCCTAAGTCAAGGTCATAGTAATCTAGTCATACTACTAAGATTGAACAATCAAGTATGATATGCATATGAGTGGATTCCCCAAATAAAATAATATATATACTATCGAAACAGATGAGTTACCGCCCTTCTAAAGTAATATTGCATACGGATGAGTTACCGTCCTTCTATCTTAATAAGTAAGAAAGTGAATAATAATGCAAGCAGATGAGTTACCGCCCTTCTAAGTAATATTGTAAACGGATGAGTTACCGCCCTTCTAAAACTTAGCTAGAAGCCATGGGGAATCACAGACACTCCTCGCAGGGAACCACATAATGCATATCACACAACATACTCATTCAATTACAAACATCATGTTCACCGAAAATAAGAACTCATCATGCTCGCAGATAAGGTAAACTCAATGATTACAAGAAGGTTACAGAGTTCCCACCTGATTTGATTACGAGCCATGCCAGGCATGAAATCCAGAATCCACTGATCCTTTGAATTGATCGTTGTTAATATGGACTAACTGTTAATCATATAAGCACTCTAAGAATTTAGCCAATAAGCTCATACAAGGCTCATAACATAATATCATACAAATTCCCAGTTACATACTAATTGAAATGACTAATGGTTTTAGTTGTATCAATGGTTTTATAACTTGGTGTTTCATAATGTTGGACTAAATTACCATCTACTTATCCAAATGAGGTGAACTTTAGTGCCATTACAAAGTTCTCGGAAAATGCTAAAACTTTCTAGAAGGGATCGAAGGATAATTCGGAGCTTAAGAGGACCGAAAGGTCGAAATAAGAAAACTGGCACAAGCCCAACGGACATGACCGAGCCCATAAACCTGGTTCAGAACCAAACCGGCGTGATCCGTTCCAACCCAGCTGAGTCATATGGTTTGACTCAGCTAACTCACTATCAAGTTCTTCACAAAATTTCTAAGTGCCCAGGCCTGACACCCTGTGTTCAGATGATCTTAGTACATTCATTTCTTGACGTAAGTGGACATTTAATCTCTATGGAACCATGAAACATCCCTCTACAAGTTGTGTATTAAGTATATGTCAAATTCTAACTCCAACTTACCTTAAAACACCCATGAAAATGGCTACTCCGGACTGATCCCATACTTCAGTTGCGACAACACTGGGAAACAATACAAACACCCAACTTTGATGGTCTCTAGGTTTCTCAATTATGATCCAAACTAGGCTGTTAATGGCTCATTGGAAAGAGGACAGTCTCTACTACAATTTTGCAGTTATGACCAGAAGCCAATTCCGATCCGAACATATCCATAAAAGTATGTTTAGTCGCGTACTCTCTGCTGTTTTCAGAAATTCAGTCA
Source organism: Papaver somniferum (assembly GCF_003573695.1). Lineage (NCBI taxonomy): Eukaryota > Viridiplantae > Streptophyta > Magnoliopsida > Ranunculales > Papaveraceae > Papaver > Papaver somniferum. Next base: position 67,873,313 of record NC_039366.1, on the reverse strand, counting down.
CGGCGGTTAAACTTTGAAAATTCATAACTAATTCCCTATTAATCCGAATTGAGCAAATCAAAGTGTTGTATAAAGGAAAAATACTCATCTACAACTTCCTAGAACACACCCTAAGCTAGTTCAAACTCCTAAGGGTTCAAAAATGCAAAAGGTCTAGACAGAACAAGCACAAGAACACTTCAATTATCCAGTCGTTGGGACTTTTTCACAAGCATGTTGTTAGCACTAAAAGAACCCAATGGAAAACCCAAAATTTCACTGAACAAATCACATTCAAAGATCTAGGGAATCAATATTATAGCACAAACCATCATCTTACAAGTACCCATCTCAATATTGACTTAATATCATTAGTTAGAAAGGTTACCTTGATTATTTATCTAGTTTCCATCATCATTTTCATTATCATCACCATCATGAAAACTTTTCCAAGACAAGTAGAAACTATTTTCTCCATACGATTCTATCATTTATCCAGCTCCTGATTCTCTTAATCTTTAATGAAATCTATATCTAATCCATGTTGGTTATACCTCTCAACAACAATTAACTCTCAATTACCATTAACATCTATTTTGTGATTGTTTCTAGTTTTTTTTGTCAATTGTATATATGCCTCTACCAAAAACCCATAACAAGAACACCACCACCTCCAATTCGTATGACTCATCCTACCAAAAAACTTACAGCACCTACTCTTTCAAGTTAAAACAGGATGATAAGTTTCCCACCAATTGTATAATCTCAATGGATAATGGTTTACTACAACCAATCTCATAAAACTGATAAGGGATAACCTTTTCTCTAAACAGAGATCCTGTCAAACTGACTTTGACTTCGGGGTCAACGTCAAAATCAAGTCGAATTTTTTCAACTCCGGCTCCCGAGTGTCGTATTTCCCTCGTCTGATATCCAAATGTCGCGTTCTAATAGTCGATTTTGTGTAATTTTTCGAGCTCTATCTAATCGTGGTATTGGTTTATCCAAATTATTATTTAATTAGTTAATAATATTATTGTTCGTCGTTATCTAGTTAAGTCATTAACGACTAATTCGTCTTTGGACTGGTCAAATAGCGTTGACGTGTTTACGGGTCTTTACATGCACCATCATTCCAATGGTTATAGATGTTTAATTTTATTGGAACATGATCAGAAGCCAATAGACCCAAGTGTTTTATGCTAGAGTTAGGGAATTTGTTGTTTAGTTTTGAGTTAATTAGGGCCCTATCTAGTCTTTGTTCAATGGTTTGATTATCAAATCTATGGTTATTCCATGTGTAAGTATAACCGGTGAACGCTGTGCCCATTAAATCACATTTGGCTGTTCCATGTGTAAGTATAACCAGTGAACCCTAAGTCCTATCTAATCTTTGTTCAACTCTATGATTATCAACTCTATGGTTGTTCCATGTGTAAGTATTACTATATAGTATTCAATATACACATTTGAGATTTCGAGCTGAGTTTAACTCGCTAACACATTTTTCGAAATATGTGTTGGTAAGCTTTCGCTTCAATCAAGTTCATCTTATATTCTTGACGAAAGTCAAAAGATGATCATGTGAAAATAACCGAGTAACATCTTACATGGTTTCTGGACTTGGAATGTTTCGTTATGATTATTTCAATAACTTGAAAATTTCTTTGATGCTAATAGTGTGTGAAAACGTCTATTGTCATCCTCTAAGAAAGTTTCAATGATTGAAATAGAGTTTAGAACTATTATATTATGAACATAGTATGCATTCTTGCATGTATGTGATCCATGACCAAAACTATAGTATGCATACCCGTATGCGTACTTGTAGTTGTGGAATTTCGGGTACCAAGTACACATACCGGTATGCATACTTGCGTAAGGTATAGGTCCGAGAATTTCTGCTGGGTTTTGGAAGTGTACTAAGGTATGCGTACCCATTCACATACTGACGAACCTAAACTCAGACCGGCTACTTAGGTATGCGTACCCGTATGCATACTTGAGTGGTTAAAGTTCTAAAATCGGTTGGCTCATGAACTAATACATTTATATATTTAGTAATGCATTCTTTGCAAACCGTGGCTATAATGTTCATGAATTGATTCGAGTGAATCAAACCGATTTTTCTTCAATTGTGTTCTTGTATACTTCTATGAGAATATAGGAATTGAACAACTCTATAACTAGTTTCATTTGAGTCATTTGAACTAGTTATGGTTAAGATGAATAAGGTTGATATGAGACTGTTCATATAGCTAACCTCGGTTAACTAGTGTTGATCCAAAATGGTGTACACGTTTAGGTACGGTTACTCAAACCTAAATGAGGGTACATTTCATTTGTGTACAACAAGCTAAGTTCGATCTAACGGTTGAAAGATATTATCTTGAGTCTAATCAGGTTTTCATCTAACAGTGAATATTGAATGCTTTGTTACCAAGGTAATTAGATTGTAAACCCTGATTTGAAAAATATATAAGGGAAAACTCTAGCAACTGGGAAACCTAATCCCCATACCTCTAGTGTGATACTAGTTGGGACTAGAGTTGATTCTCCTTTAACCTTAGATTTTACACGAAACCCTGTAGGTTAACGACTTAAAGACTTCATTGGGATTGTGAAGCCAGACCCAACTATTTTCTGTGTAGTTGCGTGTTCTGATCTTTCCCTGTTCTATCATCTTGAGTACTATCTTCTCTAAGATTTGCTCGAGATTGATTCTCCAATAGGGAAGAGAAAAAGTAGTCACAAACATCTTCGTCTCATCGTTTGTGATTCCACAATATCTTGTTTCGCTACCATACGATTAAGATTATTGTGAGGTGATTGATAATACTAGGCTGTTCTTCGGGAATATAAGTCCGGTTTATCAATTGGTTCCTGTGCACCTTGATTTATCAAAAGACGGAACAAAACTCGTAGGTATTTCTGTGGGAGACATATTTATCTATTCCAATAGACTTTTCAGTGTGAGACAGATTTGTGTATCAAGTCTTCGACTTTGTGTCGTAGCAACTCTTGGTTATGGGTGAGATCAGCTAAGGGAATCAAGTGCGTAGAATCCTGCTGGGGTTCAGAGACGTAAGGAGCACAACTGTACCTTGATCAATGTGAGATTAATTAGGGCTCAATTACATTCCAGTCCGAAGTTCATTGGTAGTAGGCTAGTGTCTGTAGCGGCTTAATACAATGTAGTGTTCAAAGGTGGACTAGGTCCTGGGATTTTCCTGCATTTGCGGTTTTCCTCGTTAACAAAATTCTGGTGTCTGTGTTATTTGTTTTCCGCATTATATTTTTTTATATAATAGAAATATTACAGGTTGTGCGTTCAATCGACCAATTGGTAAATCCAAACTTTGGTTGTAGATTGAAATTGATTGATCCTTGAACATTGGTCTTTGGTACCGTTTGAGTTATTTCTCTTATATTCAATCGAGCTCGCAAATTCCTATTTGCTGATTGCAGATTGATTTGAGAGATAGAGATATAAAACTCTTTGATATACTTTTCTCTAGATTGAGTCTGACTGTCTAGTTGATTCTCTTGAAAGTATATTGGAGTTTGTCTATTCAGATAGAGTTTGGGTGTGGTTGTTAAACCCCCGCTTTTTCACCCAGTACATGTACCATGAAAAAAACAGTCACGAACAAGGTAGAGTACACGTACTTGCCCTGTCGAATATTTTCAGACGCACAAAAATTATTTCTGTGAGATAATTGACATTTGAATAAATATCTAAAAACTTTACATAGACATGATTGATCACATTATAACCTATGGTTGTGACTCAAACTTAAAGTTTGAAGTGATACATGAAAATAATTAAGCTTATGGTTTAATCAGCTAGTTTCAACTAACCGTCCATGAACAATGTCTTTGTACACGGTTCATTACGGTTCATCCTAACCAAAGTGTATATCTTAGTATGTTAATCTCATTTCAAAGATTCATCTAACGGTGGATATTGTTTGTTTGGTTCCAAATCTATCTTAGCTTAAACCTAAAGCAACCTACACTTTGAAAGTTAATATCAGGGAGAACCTCAAGTAACATGGATCTTTGTATCCCTGACACTATTCTTTGTTTTTCCAAGTTGTAAACTAGAGTCGTTATCCCCCTAAAACCCTTCAAGGGTTTATCGATAAAAAAACTTCACCTAGGGATTCATGAAGCCAGGTACAACTATCTTATCTTGATAGTTCGAGTATCCTGATCTTGTTTTGATTGTTAAGCTGCTTACTCAAACAAGATAGATAGAAATCGCGAAGTTCTCTTCGTCTCAGACTTTTTGAAAATCAACAGGTTTAATATTTGTGAGGTGAAGAATAATCTAGGCTACTCTTCGGGAAGTATGAGTCCGAATTTTGAGGTTAGCTAGGCTTTGTCTATTTCTATCGATTTCTGGTCTTACCTTGATCTACCGTTCAGACATGAAATCACCCATAGGCTTATATGTGGAGTCAGATTGGTTTAAAGTCTTCAATTGTGTTGAAACAACTCTTAGGCTGTAAAGGACGTCAGCTAATGGAATCAATTGCGCAGAGTATTATTGGGATTCAAGAGGCGTAAGGAGTACAACTGTAACTGAATTGCTGTGAGGTTTTAATTCGGTCTCAACTACATTCCAGTCTGAAATTAATTGGTAGTAATTGATAAGTACGAGCGAATCCGATCATGGAAAGAATAAATGACTAAATTGGGAGCTTCAATGGTGTTTGCCACAAAAAGCACCTAATACCACCAAAGCCTCGTCAAGTCAGAAGTTAAAATGGCGAATGCTTTTGTGTGCCAAGCACGTTAATAAGCAATAAGCAACTATCAGAAGAGAGGCACGTGGATAGTGGATTACAGAAAATAGAGTGGGACGTGGCTTCATCATCGCCACAAGATCTGTATGAATGTCATAGTGAGTCATTTCTTATTGCAGCAACATCTTCAGATGTCCCGACAGCAGCTCGTGGTACTCAATTGAGAAGGAGCTGGTGATGTTTCATTCTTTAACAGCGGCATCAACTCTTTACGATGGCTACGTTGTTGGAGCAAAGCAAGGTCGTGATGTGGACCGAGAAAGCTGCTGGCAGAGATGAGTTGCTGTGGAGTTCGAAAAGCAAGATGGCAACAGTTTTGAAATGATTATGAATGTGTAAACCTGCAGACGAGGAGGGCGATGGCATCGAACTTCCACTCGAACTGAAGGTACTGTTGGGTTGAGAGTTGGATTGTTCTTGGCGATGGTGAAGGCTGCGATTGGTCTGTTGATTGTGTGTAGAACTGGTGTGGGATCTTGCCGTGAATGGAGAGAAATTCAAGCTTCGCTTCTAACTGTTAGTGAAGACAGAAACTGAAGCTCAGATGGTTGAGTTCGTTTGACCGGGCAGGGAGGCGTGATGGACAGAATGCTTAGACGGACTTGAGAAATAACTGGTGGTGATGGATTTTATTCTAAACTGTGTACGAATTATTGAGATTTGGAATGGTTCGACTTTGGATGAGCTGTTGCTGCCAGTCGAGAAGAATTTGCAGTCAGTGGAGTAATGGTTTCGAACTGCAATGGTGTTGGTTGTGGAGATGAAGACGCAGATGGGTTTGAGGTTAACGACAAGGTTTAGAAATACACCAATGGGTAGAAGAGAATCTCGGAGGTAACGGAGAAGACTGGGTTCAAGGAGGCACTGGCCTTGTTCAGCGATGAGATTAGCAGCTGGCGAAACAAGAGTTTCTGGCGATGAAGGGTACAGTTCAAGATACCGATTTTGAGCTGGTCCGTTGCAGGAAGTAGAAATGAGGCACCCACGCTCTGAATTGGAGATGTGTAATGGCGGGGAATGGCGGCATCGATTGGCTTGAGTCCATTGCTGATTGATGTTGGCAGTTAAGGAATATAAAGTAGCGTAAGCACCTGGAGTTCGGTAATCGACTGAATTTGGAAAATGGGTTCTGTTTGTCGGACTGGGCCAAGTCTTGCTCGGCCCAAAGTGAACTTCCTCGCAGCACTCGTATGAAAGCTAACAGAACACAGAAAAGAAAAGGAGGCCGACAGAGGCTAAAGAGCCGACGGAGGCTAGAGGAGCCGCAACTGGAAAACAAGGGTTCGGAGTTTTGATTTCATTTCCATTTCCATTTGATTAGCTAGCGATTGATTCGATTTTCTATAATATATTTATGGTTTTTGAGAAAGCCATGTTGTGCTAAGCTTTATAGCTAAGGTTTATGTTGAAATTATTTGGGGGTATTAGGCTATTTTTAATAATTGATTAATTGAGCAAAAGACCATTGTGATTTGAATAGAATAATCTTTGAATATTGTTTATTGATTGATTGAAAATTAGTTATTGCTTCACCGGTTTTAAAACCTATGTGCATAATGAATTAGTTCTTACAAATATATTTGTCTTATTATTCGATGATCCATGCTTGGTTGATTTCTTTGATGGGTTATACTTAGAAAAGCTAAATAAAATTTGTGAACATATATTTAGTTTCGTATAACTTTCTCGCTGATGCAATTTGATGGTGCATGCTTGGATTTAGTCTTTTGATGTGCTATGCTTAGTGTATACTAGTGATATTTGCGACGCTAATACATATAATAGGTGATGTTGGTAGAACGGACAATAAACATATATTCATGAGTTATGTTTCATTTCAGTAATTGAATAGAAATAGTAGTTGAAATTATAAATCCTGGTTATTGGCTCTCTCACTGCGAGTTCACTTTATTAGTTTACTTTAATTTTATTATTTCATTTTCAATTTCAAAAATCCAAAAATATTGTTTCATGTTAGTTTTATTAGAGATATTGATTATAGTATTTCCACCACTCCCTGTGGCTTTGGTAGGCTCGAAAACCTACAATAATAATACTGCAAGTGCACAGTGTCTAACTAGTAGAACAATGGCAAGTACATGTCGTTCCCTCGAGGAGTGTGAAATACTCAACCAACTAATGTCAAAAGTAACTAACGACAAGATGATGTTTTAACGATTTTTCAGGAGTTTGGAACAAAATGATATAATATAAAAATGGGTTATTAAGGTTTTCGGTTTCCACCAATTAATTATGCAAACTCTACTAATCTTTAAAAATATATTCCATGCTTTTATTTTCAAATACTGTTTCTCCGCTATAGTTTTCTTCGCTTCATGGGTAGTGATTCTAAAGCATTACCTATCAATCATTGCATACCACGTCTAGCGATTTAACCGAAGCACGAAATATCAATTCAAAAGCATAAATAATCAAGAAAATCACATTAACGATTAAACACCAAGCTATACGAAGAAAAACTATTAATCAATCAATTCATTATTTAGCATATAAATAAAGAGTTCACACAATTAAATTGGTTTCTACCTAAATCTTAACATGGTTCTAGCTAGACATGGCTTTCTCAAAAGCCATAAACAAATTCAAATCAAACTAGCTAAGCAAAAATGGATCCGGAGAAGAAGAAACTCCGGACCCTAGTATTCTCTGTTCATGGCCGTAGCCCCGCGCCTCTCCCTTTCCTTCCTGAAACTTCTATTGAGTTTTTATATGAAGTCCAGCGATCATCAGAAGTCCAACGATTAAGACGTAGCAAAGTTTCCAGGCCCAGTCCAAACACTAACTCTACTTTTCAAATTCAGGCTCTCATGAAGTCCGACCGCTCCCGCCTAAACCCGACCATAGCCTCTGCTCTTGCAAACACCTTCTCGATTTCGACATTCACTTCAAACACCAGCTGCAATCATCTATCAAGCACATATAGTATTTCCCATCTCCATTCAAGTCTTAACCTTGTAGACGACCATGGCAGCAACAACAATTCTTACTTCAATCAACTCCAACTGTCTGCAGCTCCATTCCCGTTCATCTCACGCCCAAGATCGATCACAGAAAACCCTAGCTCTCTTCATCACTTCCCGGAACGACAGGACCACTCGAGCCAAAACCCTCATACGAATTCAGTTTAACCAACTCGTCAAGCCAATGCTTCCATTTTCCTGCAGTTCAGTCGTTTCTTCTGCCATCATAATCACTGTAATCTTCCTGTGAACAGCACCACTTAACTGCCGACAACAACACCGACAGTAAACTCTTCATTTCTTGTTGCTTTCTCGTTTCCATCCGATTAATGCTCAAACACGACCAAGAGTTCACGATTCGAACCAACCATATCTCAGAGTCTGAACTTCTTCTGAAGTGTGTGTCCATGTAACAACACCACCGATAATCCTCCCAGTTCACAGCCATACAACTATGGCAGCACCACTAGTTCGTCTTCAATTGAAAGTTCAGACCAAGCCCATTGTAGGTACGAGAGAATACCCATTGCTGCCTGCAAATCGATTAACCAAAGAACCCCATACAAATCCTGACTAGACAGCACCAGTTATCCTTGCTCTTCTCATCTCTTCACCCTGAGTTGACTGTACCATAACTTCATTTGAGATATGCAGACGAAATCAGCACCAACTGAGCCAATATTCATGCCTGCAGGTTTCCTCATTCAGCCACCATTTAAATGTTTAATTTCATCCAAAACCACTGGAGTTCATGATCGCTCATTCATCTCGGCAACATCAGCTCTTTTGTTTGCTCCATCGACACGCAACTAACGAACTCCAGTGAATAATCCAGCTCCATTCTTTGGTCAACCTCCGTCACATCCCATCCAACCACCATTTATTCAACAGTCGACAACCTTTCCATATGATGCAGCAGCTAATGATCGAACTCCAGTTCAGACCTTCTCATTCAAACACGTATAGCCTTTCCTTGTTCTCTTTAGCCATACTATTGGGCCTGTCTTGTTTGAAACATGTCAAGACAATCCCTGAATATGTATGAGATGCCTTCAATCGTAAAGCTTGAGTGATGATGATACACAGAGATACCAGGCCATCACATTCAAGGTTCTTGCCGTGGATAACATCATGAGTAACTCCGATCGCAAATTCCATTTTACACTCCAATTAGCCATATTTCTTCCTGTGATCGGATTCGCGAGTACTTTCTACAAAAAACACTAAAATATTGTAGTTAGCCAAAATATCGAATCCTAACTAATATAAATATGGGTATAAAATATTGCACTTACGTGTTTATCAGGGTTCAACCCGTACTTACCTCTATCTACTAGTTAGACACCGTGCGATTGCGGTTTTTACATATAGGGTATTCCCGAAATCCTATCAGTAGTCTAGTGTATGTAGCGGTTTAATAGAATTTGGTGTTCAATCTGGACTAGGTCCAGGGTGTGGATGGGGAAAAACGAGTCGCCGGTTTTTCGGGAAGTGGAGAGACGAGCGTGGTGTCGAGACTCCTCGACCGGGCAAAATGTTAATCCTCACACAGATGCACCGCTGCAAAGGGGATGTTTAGATTCGGGAAATCAATCTGTATGACTCCGGCCTAAACCAAGACAATGGCCGTTCCAGAGTCAATTCGGTCGCAAAGAGGGAGATAGGTTAATTTGTAGGAGGGAAGTTGATAATTGTGTGTGATCAGTGATGATCGAGGATTGTGAGTGTGTTGAAGATTTCTGCAATAATGGTGAACTGCTGAAGTTGAGTTCTTTGAATAAGTTTGTATCGAGTTGTTGACGGAAAACGTTGATACTGATGATATCTGTTGTCCTCGATTTTGACTTATTTATATTGCAAGAATGATGAACCACTAATCCCTGTAAGCGTGACGGTTTCTTGAGTGAAAGAGTGGGAAAGTGGGAGATCGTGGTAAAGTCAGTTCCATGTCGTGTGGAGCCTTGACTGATCGTGCACCCACTACTTTGCTAACTCCTTTAACCGTTTACACGACTTACGCACATTTCTCATTGTGGATGAATCCACGTGCCGTAGACCGCCAGGCCAAAACCCTAAGTGATATCACCAGTACAGAAATGGCCTTTAGGCACGCCAGATATAAATTTCCCTGTCACGCCTTTTTGGTTTTGGCGTGTCTATAGGGTAGCAGTACCCTATAGACACGCCATGTTCTATGGGCATATTAATATAAGTGCTTTCAGCCACGCCAGGGCTAGTAGCTTGTCCAAATATCAACCGTTTAGTCACGTTAACTTTAAATTTTTTGATGGGCGTGTTTATAGACCAGTTTATGGACAAGTTAGGTAGTTGTGGCGTGTCCAAAAGGTTAGTCACGCCATTTAAAGTGTGGTTTTAAAATTGGTTCATTAGACACGCTAGCATATGCGTGTCCATAGTGTACGATTGATAGACACGCCAGTATATGCGTGTCCATAGTGGGCATTTTATAGACACGCCAAATTCAAAGTGTGGCCAAAATGTTCTTTTTTGGACACGCTAGTGTATGTCTGTCCATAATGTGCGTTCTATAGACACGTCGGTTTTATAGCGTGGCTAAAAAGTTCGTTTTGAAAAAATTAATAAAAAGCTTTTGCCAATATTCGAACGCATGTCCCGAAGGAGTTAGGTAACGAATCAATCCACCAAGCTGGCCATCTTTATATGTTTAAAATTAATGTTTTGAAAAAACTAAACTGGTTCAACTACTCCACATTTTATAGACACGCCAAATTCAAAGTGTGGCCAAAAAGTTCTTTTTTTGGACACGCTAGTATATGTGTGTCCATAGTGTGCGTTTTATAGACTCGCCGGTTTTATAGCGTGGCTAAAAAGTTCGTTTGGAAAAAATTAATAAAAAGCTTTCAACCATATTCGAACTCATGATCTCGAAGGAGGTAGGTAACAAATAAATCCACCAAGCTGCCCATCTTTAACTGTTTAAAATTAATGTTTTGAAAAAACTAAACTGGTTCTGCTACTCCATATGGACCAAAGACACGGGCACAATCTATATGTAAGCATGATGATGAAGTTGGTAAACCATTATAAGGGGTTTTTCTTTTCTGGGTTTGTGTCGATAATTTTGACACAACCCGCCAAAGCTAATTAAAACATTGATCTGAGGTAAATGGTAAACATATTAAGGGTTTTGAGTAGGGTAATTTTATGGCTTTGGGCTTGGGTGGTAATTTTTTTTTACAAGGTGTTCTGCCAAGTTAACCTGAATGGCTATATAGAAATAACCCATCTGTTTAAGATGCCAGAAACTAGGGTAAATCAGGCTCTACCTCTTGAAAAAAATTATTGGTCAACAATGATAGTCAACAAGAAACTTATTGGTTAACAATGATAGTCAATAGGTTTATCTCTGGGAACGCCCATATAAAGATCTTTTATGTGATGTTTTAAAGTAAAGATAGTAAAAGACATGATATTATATGTTGAGTCAGTCTATCCTTCTTCTTGTTTTTCATGAACATATAAGCTGAAGTGAAGCATACAAGTCTATTCTTCCTGTTTTTCATGAACATCTAAGCTTAAGTGAAGCATACAAATGTGCATCTTCATAAAAAATTGCATTACAAAGAAGAGAGCATAGCAATATTGAAACTATTGATTCAAAATAAATTTCAAATTTTATTAATAGACGAGGTTTCTTACGAGGTACAATCCCACTTAAACATAAGAAATTGAGAAAATAAATAAAAATTGATCCTAAATATATGAATTTCCAATGGTGAAAAAGTATCCAAAACAAAGTATAAACTCAATTTTTACAAAATACGAACATGTACATCAGAACATGCTATAAGTGCCATCCCAAGCCCCGTAAATCATCAGAACATGTACTTCTCAAGATTTTCCAGGTGTTTATCAGCATAGATATATTCAGACCTTTGAATCAATAGTTAAAGAGAGCCACAATGCCTAAACCAAGTAAGAAAGAAAACTGCACACAAATATTCTCGAAACATAACAATAAGATTAAAAGTAAAGCATACAAAATGCTTTTTGTTGCAGAATGATTCCCATCAACCTCACCCTAAACAGCTGAAAGATCACAAAACAAAATTCATATAATCGAAACAAAACCATCATCAAATCTGTAATGAGTATAGTGTTAAGAAGAAGAATCTGTCTTTCATAATCAAACTTATAAACGATATTCAACTTTACTAACAACATATTCTTGAAGTTCCTCAAAAAGAACAAGAAAAAAAATAAAAAAAAACAAAAGCAAAACCGCGAAGGTGCTGCTGGGATCCAAATATCTTGTATGACAAGATACTAGGTTAGTCGAAATTTCAATGCATGGAAAAAGCAGAGCAATGGCCACATATTTAAGTACAAAGAAGAACTATTGATCTCGATCACCGAATACGTTATGGAGACAGAATGTAAAGTAAAAGAATGCAATATATAAGAATACCCTAAGTTGTTTGGAAAAATCTCTAGCAGATAATCCAGAAACTTCGGTCCAAGTCTTACAGAACACAACACAAACTGACAACATAAATACAAGATGAAACATCACAAAAAAGTTTGTATTGTATCACCTGCATAAAAAATAGTACAAGTTGGCATTAAGTATTTGAATCCAACTTCACTGGAGTGTTCTATCTAACCTGGGAGGTGAAGTAAAGGTTGGATACAAGAGTAGATGGCAGAATGATGTGCATGTTAGAGGTGTAGCTGTCCAGAAGCATTCTTTGACCTGACTGTAACGATGATGCAGAACCCTTGGAAGTAGATAACAATGGACAAGATCAAAACTATAGTCAACCAATTTGTCACATTTGCAAGGTTCTTCCGGCACAGACCTTTTCTGTCCGAGTTATTAACAGAGGGAACAAAGTGATGATAGCACCTTCGAAATCATAACATCCTATCGATCTTCATTTATCCCATGCAACCTGTTCATCCAGTTTTGAACTTCTCTCCTCTTGCAAGTAGTTGAGCCAGTACTCTGAGAAAACGAAAAAGAAATAGCAAAATCACCAACCATGAATTAGTAAAAGTCTTTGCAGGTTAGCATGAAATATGAACTTATCTTGAAATAATATAGAATAGCCTAATTTTCCAGCAACAACATAGAATAAGTCAATTTCATGTCCAACAAAAAATGCAAGTTTGTAATGCACAAACGATTTTCGGGCGCAAATCAACTGTTGCAACAGTAAAGATTAATATTATAGAAATTATTTCGTACAGATAGATTATGTTGTGTCGAACAAAATAATGGTATTGTCTTAGAAAGTTGATGATTGATATCACCTCCGCATATTAGGATAACATAAACATCCAACATACGCCCATTTACTGAGCATAAAGTATAAGAAAACGTTCCAATTACTGTCATTTACAAAGCTAAACACCAAAAGGAAAACAATTTCCAAATCTTATGAAGGAACTCAAAAGGTTTAAACGACAACGAGATGTAAATAATATATTGGCAGACCTCAAAACTTGAACCTCTATCTAAATAACAACAACCTCATTCTGATGAAGTTCATGCACAGTCCGAGCTGCAGATTAAGCAACCACTTCTTGCTTTGGTTTCGATGTAATTCCAGCATCTTGCTTTGGCTTCAGTATAATTACAGTTACTTGAACTTTAATATCAGTTACAATCTCACATTCAAGCACAAGGATGACGACTAAACATTTAAACACAATCAATCACCTGAAGCTCAAATTATTTATTATCACAATAACCAATTTCCACAAAATATAAGGTCTTACTTTTTTTGTGTGTCTTGGGAAAGATTGTATGTCATCATCCTAAACAAGGATGGGGCCAAGGTTTGGGATTCTCCCAAATTGATACATTAGATGATACATATAGGATGGAAGCATTTCCTTGAGTTTCATCTTTCCATCCCTAACTGTGAATCTGATAATCATCAATGTAAATTTGATAAACTTCTAGATAAAATCATTGAAACCCTGGATTCTAAATTTTTTCAGATTGAAACAGAACAACACTACAGACCCAGAAAAACTAAAATCCGATCAAGATAGAAAGAGATAGATCTATTAAATAGATTAAAATCGACGAACATCTCAAGAATCCCGTATCATAGAAACCCATAAAAAGAACAACTTCATCAATAATAAGACTTTTAATGTTAACTTCTTAAAGGGAAATGAAACAGAATTTAGAAATCGATTTTACCTTGGTAAGACCGTCCACATTACTGAAATCACAAAGAACAACTTGAATCGACTTAGATCAACCAATTTTGTTTCATGGTACAAAAGCTGATTCAAAAAATAATCCCCAATTTCACTTGAAACCCTAAAGTCTTTACAACAATCTTCCCTAAAACAGTTTTTTTTCTAAAAACCCTATAATCTTCCAAGAACATTAAATTTAATCAAATCCAAATTGAACAAGAAAAAACAAAGAAGAACAAGAATCAAACGTGAAGTAAGGGGTTTGTTTAATGAGAAACAAACTGTTGTTGTTGTCATGGGTTTGTTCGAGAGATTGGATTTCGTGAAAAGGGGTTTGACTTTCGATTTAGTTTTCTGAATTTTTCAGTTTCTGGTTTAGAGGTGCAAAAGATGGAGAAGAGAAAGGCGGAGAAAAAGGTTAGGGTTGGAACGAAAAGAAACGAAGAGGTCCAATGCCGAACTACAAATCACGGCTAATTAGTCGCTGGCTAATTATTGATAACCCCTTCGGCCTAGTGTTTGATTTTTCATGAAATTTTTGGTGGGAATTAAGGGTGCTAAATATTGGTGAAAGTTTTGTTGGTTGCGTTTTTTATTTTGGGAAAAATTGGAAAAAAAAAAGAAAACATTTTTTTTTTGGAGAATTTTCAAAACCAAGACATAGATTAACACGAAAAAAAAGTTGTTCAATAATATCGAAAAGTTATACGAGGGATTCAGTGATGTTTCCTTATTTTTTAGAAGAAGATGATATATATATGCGAAAATATTTTGGGAATTAAACAAAAGATAATAACAAGATTTCTATCTCGCATTAAAGATATGGTATAAAAATGTGTATTATTTTTATTTTTGGAATTTAAATGTGTAACTAATATGCATATCTCCATCTTCCAACAAGATTACATAAAATGCATATTTTCATCTGAAAATTTAAACGTGCATTTGTTTCCTCAAAATGTCATTTGTTTAGTTGGTCTTTTAATTCAAATTTGTTTCAATGATACTCTTTAAGCACCCTAATCTATAATTAGCAAGCTGTAATTCGCTGGTAGCATTAGCTATCTCTGCTGATTTGGTATCTTCATCTTTTTGATGAAATCATACCTTTAATAAAATTTTACCTTTCTCGAAAAAATAAAATAGATTTTAATCGTGCATTTATTTTCCTTTCGGTGCCGGTTTAAAATGTTTTAAAAACAAGTACTGTATTTAGTTTTTTGATATTACTAATTAAAAGCAAAGTGCTAAACTTTTTGTGAACAATTGAATAAGCTTGGATATAGTTTGTGAATAATAAGTTCAAGTGAGCATGATCTGGTAAACTTGGATTAATTTGATAAGAATTAGTGAAAGCGAGAATGATCTAGTGAAATTGAGTAAAATTGGATTTGATTTGATGCAATTTTCGCATGATTAGTGAAAGTGTGAATGACCTAGTGAAATTGTATAAAAATGGATGTTTATTGGAGGTTACAGGTATGCCTAGTAGATTTAAGTATGAACTGTTAGTAAAAACGAGTAAACTTGATTTTAAGATGTGTAGAATTAGTAAAAGTGAGTGCGATCTAGAGTAAAGTTGGATGTGATTAGTGGAAAACAAGTAGAGTTGAGTATGATCTAGTAATATTGAGTAAATTTGAATATAATTTGCGAGTTGAGTATGATCTAGTAAAATTGAGTAAGCCTGGACATAATTTGCGAATAACTAGTACAATTGAGTATGATCTAGAAAAATTCAGTAAACTTTGATAGAATTTGTGGATAATTAATGAAAACAAGTATGATCTAGTGAGATTGAGTAAAATTGGACAAAATTTGATACTACTGGAGTATGATATAGTGAAATCGAGTAAAATTGGATGCAACTGGTTGACCATCGGGGAAAGAGAATATGACCTAGTGAAATTGAGTAAAACTGAATTCAATCGGATGCAATTGGTGTATAACTAGTGTAGTTGAGTATGATCTAGTAAATTTGAGTAAACTTCGATGTAGCTGGTGTATAATTGTTGCAAGTTAGTATCATATAGTAAAATTGAGTAAAATCGGGTGCAATTGGTTGATCATTGGTAAAAGTGTACATGATCTTGGAATAAGTTCAATTAACGGATAACTAGTAGAGTCAAGTGTGATCTAGTAAAATCGAGTGAACCTGAAAGTATTATTAGGATAATAACTGAAAGTGTGTACGATCTAGTGATATTGAGTAAAACTAAACTAAATTTAATACAATAGGTGAATAAATGTTGAAAGTGATTGTGACCTAGTGAAGTTTAAAAGGATCCAACTAGATGTAGATAGTGTATAATCCTTGGAAGTGAGTATTATATAGAGAAATTGAGTAAATTAAATCGGGTGCAATTGGTGAAAGTGTACATAATCTAGTGAAATTAAGTAAAATAAGTTCAGTTAGATGTGATTAGTGGGAAACTAGTATAGTCAAGCATGATCTAGTAAAATTGACTAAACTTGGAATTAATTTTATAATAACAACCGAAAGTGAGTATGATCTAGTGATATTAATAAAATTTAGACATTATTTGATAAAATAGGTGAATAATCGCTGAAAGTGATTGTGATCTAGTAAAGTTAAAAACAAATGGGACTCAACTAAATGTAGCTAGTGTATAATCGTTTGAAGTGAGCACCACATAGTAAAATTGAGTAAAATCAGGTGCAATTGGTTGATCATTGGTGAAAATGTACATAATCTAGTGAAATCGAGTAGAATAAGTTCAAGTAGATGTGATTGGTTGATAACTAGTAGAGTCAAGCATGATCTAGTAAAACTGAGTAAAGTTGGAAGTATCTTTAGGATAATAACTGAAAGTGAGTATGATATAGTGATATTGAGTAGAATTATACTAAATTTGATACAATAGGTGAATAATCGTTGAAAGTGATTGTGATCTAGTGATGTTAAAAGAATGAGACTCAATTAGATCCAGCTAGTGTATAATCGTTCGAAGTGAGTACCATATAGTGGAATTTCGAGAAAAATTGAATGTAATTGGTTTATCATTGGTGAAAGAGTATATGATCTAGTGAAATTGAGTAAAATAGGTTCAAGTAGATGAAATTCGTAGTTAACTAGTAAAGTTGAATATGGAACTTGGAAGTAATTTTAGGGTAACTAGTGAAAGTGTGTATGATTTAGTAATATTGATTAAAGTTGGACTAAATTTGATACAGTAGGTGAATAACTGTCTAAAGTTATCATGATCTAGTGAAATCGAGAAACATTGGACTCAACTAGATGTATCTAGTGTATGATTTAGTGAAGATGGGTCTCAATTTGACACAGTTAGTGAATAATTTTTATATACGAGTATGACCTGGTAAATTTGAGCAAACTTGGACCCGAGTTAGATGGAATTGGTGGATAAGTAGTGAAAGTAAATATGATCAAGTAAAACCGAGTATAATCGGATTCAATTGGTGGTGGTGGATAATTAACGAATGTAACCATACTTAGTAAGGTGGTGGTGGATAATTAACGAATGTAACCACGACCTAGTAAAAATTGGACTCAATTAAAAACAATACATCGTGATTTCTTATTTTAGAATGTTATGGGTATTTAACACACTTTAAGTACGGTGATAAGCTATTAGAACAAAATCTATAACTTTTGGATTCATTCTCATTATTCGTATGTCTCCTTAATACTAGTTTTGTTGTTGTCGATGTTGTCTTACATGCTTTGATTATCTTAAAAAACCTTCTAATTTTCATACACTTGTTTGCACTCTATCGGTACCAGAAAACCTTCTTGAAAAATTTAAATTCAAATAAACAAAGACAATGATTAAAAAGTCATAAAGGTGCATTAATATTATGTGTATTTTTAAGGGGTTGTTTGGTAACCATTATTTTAATTGATTATTAGCTTATAATCCATTATGCAGATTATAATGGATTCTATATGCGTTTGATAACCATTATAATAATTTCTTATTTTACTCATAATTGAAAAAATCCATTATTTCCATAAACATGAAAAAGTTGTTATGAAAATTTATTATAATCAATTATTTTTTCCAAGGAACTCAAATTGAATTTTTTTCTTCTTATTTTCTCTAAACTATCAAGAGAGAGACAAAAAAACAACATAGGACTAAAAAAATATCCTAGATCATTGTTTTTTCCTCTCCTTTTTGAGATCATCATTCTAATATAATCAATTATTTGAAAAAAGTGTTTGGAAAAATTTATTTTTAAAATGATTATATCAAAATCATTTATCAATTTATGATTATCTGTAATAATAAATTTTACCAAACAAGGCCTAAGTATTTGTATTCATGTGGTTATGTTTTGACCCCACCGAATTTTCATTTACGCCAAATTTCTCTATTTCTTAAAAATTTTTTTTTAAGGATATTTTAAAAGGATGATACCCTGTGCTAAATATATCTAGTTATAGACTTGTAGAACTTTTTTTTTGGAAATTCCATGCGAGCACGTGCTTAGGCGTGCCATACTTAGAACCACCTCTATGTCGTTCGAAACTTACCCTAACTCTAGTAGTAGCTTTACTTTCGTATCTCTTTCCCACGATCTCCGCATGCTCTTTATGTAAAGAAAAAAAACCAAGTCAATCCACAACTACTTCCCGAATGGAAGTCAGAAGAATCCCCATTTTCCTCACCTCAAACCCGAACACTAGGCAGTTGATCTTCTCTCTCAATCTCTCATAATTCTTTCATTCCATTCATGTTATGAAACCATTGAATCAAATATCTATTCATGTTAAGATCAATCAAAGTTATATTTTCAAAACCCATATCTCATAAACTAAATCCATCCTCAGA
This sequence comes from Papaver somniferum, assembly GCF_003573695.1. Classification (NCBI taxonomy): domain Eukaryota; kingdom Viridiplantae; phylum Streptophyta; class Magnoliopsida; order Ranunculales; family Papaveraceae; genus Papaver; species Papaver somniferum. The sequence goes on along the minus strand of NC_039366.1, from coordinate 67,854,527 downwards.
AACCAAACCCAATCTTCAATACTCCAGATTTCGTATTGAACCCTAGAATATAGATTTTTTCGACATAATATCTAGCAAACTAATCTCTTTAATCTCTGCATGACATCTTTCTGACAAGTCCAAGAAGATGAGTTTATAAGACCCTAGATTCCTTGTTTGTGCTGATGATGTGAGTCTAATTTCTTACATAAAGTAATTTTTTTTCTTCTAGAATTCGCAATTTTATTTTGATTTTATGAAGTTTTAATCATGGGTTTGGTTCTAATTTCAGTTTTATGATCTGAGTTTTGAGTTAGGGTACTATATTTTCTACATCTGGTTGTATTGATTTTCTAGGGTTTATTTTTTCCTTTTTATTTTGTTTTGGTTTGTCTCTCAGTATAATTCCATCATTTGGATATTCCTTTTGTTAGATATATAATGAGTTTGTTTGTGTTTTTTTCTTCAGATATTGATAAGATTAGTCCAAAGCAGAGAAGCAGGAAGAATTAGATTTTTGGGGTTCTCAAGCAGAATGGCTTGTGGTAAGCTCAATTTTTACTCAACTTATATACCTAAAGAGGAGTCCTGTATTTTTTTCTGGAGTATGAATTGGAAGTTCCAATACAGCCAATCGATGCTTTTTTCTTCGTCTCTTGATCTCAATTGCATATTTTGAACAAAAAAAAATGGTTTAAATGGAAGGAAAACCACTAAATATGGAGGCTTTCTCTTTTAATGTTTAAAGGTAAAACTTCTAGTATTTTGCTCTTGGTGTTTCATTGGATGTACACCAATATTTTGGGATTTTTACTATTGTGCAATTAGATTATCTCTGTGAAAACTGATTTTTCCAGCAAGTTTTTTTTTAGGGCAAACAATTTGATTGGGTTCTATTAAGCAAAGATGATTATTTGTTTTCCTTTTTCTGTTAAGAGTTTGAAGTCTTTGTCAATTGTTTGGTTAAGAGTTTGAAATCAGTGATTCATTGTACTGTAGAGTTTTTTTATTATTTGAAATCATCGTGAATTACTTGTCCGATTTTGATTGTATTATAATTTTAAATGCAGGTTGCCTGAAGATAAGCATTGCTAGAGTATGAGAGATCCATCCCTTTTATCATTAAGTGAAATTGGTAAGTTTGTTTATTCCTTGGCATCATATTTTGCGTTGATACCTATTTTAAAGATGAATTGGATTTCCATGTTGCTTATGTGTTGAGACTCGTTCTAACTTAGGTCATGGAGTCTGGTTTGAAATGTCCTTGGTAATTCACACTGATATCGCGTTGGCTAATATCACAGTCAATATGTTTTCCTAAAATCAATACTGGTACCTAATAAGTTTGGGGGTATTTGATAGACGCATTTATGTGTCTAATTTGTCCTCAATGTTTCGTATTGTTAGTACTCGTTTTCGTCCTTATTATGGTGTTTTGTGTGTTTGTAGGTATTTGTCTTTTTCTTTTGTTTTTATAGTGTATGCCCGAGGTTATGCGAGAGCGGGGTTGGAAAAGAAACACTCTAGGTCGTTTAATTAGTGATAAACCTAGTAGTTCTTCTTGTGAAGGCGGGGAGCTTGAAGACTCTTCTTTTGAGAGCCCCGTTTTTGGAAACTTCAGTTTTGAGAATCTGTCACTTTGTGAGGAAAGTACCCCTAGTATTTCAATTGTGCCAGTGATGACAACTTTGAAAGATTACATGTTCCCAACTAGGACCAACTGAGCTTCGTGCACTAAATTGCCAGCAGGTACGGCTAATTTCGAGATAAAACCTATTATTCTTCAGATAATCCCTATGTTCTTAGGAAAAGATGATGAGAACCCTTATTTTCATATTAGGGACTTTGAGGAAATCTGTGGGACAGTTAGAATAAAATACCTCACTGATGAAGTTTTGAAAATTAAGATGTTTCCCTTTTCCTTGAGAGATAAAGCCAAGACCTGGCTGAACAACCTACCACCTGAGTCCATTGAAACATGGCAAGAACTTGTTGCTGCTTTCTATATGAAATTCTACCCTAAGCATAAAACTGCAGCTGTTAGGAAGAAAATTAGTGCTAGTGTGCAACAAGAGGGAGAGTCTCTTTATAGGTTTTTAGAGAGATTCAATGATCTCCTATCCCAGTGTCCTCATCATGGATTTGATAAGATGAAACTTGTTGAGATTATTTATAATGGTTTAGACTATTCGACCAAAGCCATGGTCGAGTTTATGTGCGCTGGTGAGTTCACCAGTAAAAATGCTGATGATGCTTTTACCTTCTTAGGAGCTATTGCTGAAAAATCCCAACAGTGGGAGTCTTGTGTTGAACCCCCTAAAAGACTCTTGATCAATAGAAGTAGCACCAATGTGGTATATACAAGCTTCGAGTCAGATGCTAAGTTTGCTGCTTTGTCTAGAAGGTTAGAAGCTTTGGAATTGAATCAGCCTAAATATAGGTCTCTTGTTGAACCTGATGATAAGATTAGAGCCGCTCAAGTCTCTAGTTGTGGAGTAGAGCCCAATAACTCGTTTTGGGATGGTCATGTTAGTGAAGAACAAGCCCATGCTGTCTATAACAACGCTAGGTTTGAGAACCGTCAGAAGTTTGACCCATACTCAAAAACCTACAACCATGGTTGGAGAAACCATCCTAATTTTTCTTGGTCTAAGGGCCAGAATCAAGGTCAGACTAGTAATTCTCAGCCTCCCCCAGGTTTTGGTTATGCTAAGAACTCTTCAGGTCAACCCCAGTTTCAAAACCCTTCGGATAAAAAGATCACAAGTTTAGAAGACACTCTAGCCTCGTTTATTAAAAACTCTGATAAGATCAACCTAATGGTTGCTCAAGAGATAGAAGAAAATAAAAATATAGGTTATGCTAACTCCCAAGCTATTTCTGAGTTAAAAAACCAGGTTAGTCAGATAAATGAATCTTTGAGGGAAAAAGGTAAGTTTCCTAATCAAACTCAACCCAATCCTAAAACAGAGAAATCGTACAATCATGTGAACTCTATTATAACCCTTAGGAGTGGAAAGAAAGTTGACAATAAGGTTGGCATGCCTGATAGTGAACATGCTATAGTTCACCCTTCTGAGCCAGAAAATGAGGAGACTGATAGAGTCTCTAAAGAGACCAATGAGGGTCCTGCTGAGCCCGGATTTGTTCCCTGAGCCCCGTTTCCCCAGCTGCTAGTTCCAACTAAGAGTGAGTTGAACTTTAATGATATATCAGAGGTTTTTAAGCAGGTTACTATCAACCTACCATTGTTGGATGCGATTAAGCAGATTCCCGCTTATGTTAAGTTTCTGAAGGATTTGTGTACGCGAAAGCGAAAACTTAGTGTTCAGAAGAAAGCCTTCCTAGCTAGTCACGTGAGTTCCATTATTCAGAATACCACTACTCCTAAGTATAAAGACCCAGGGTCCCCTACTATTTCTTGCACAATAGGTAAATACCATGTTGAGAAAGCTTTGCTTGACTTAGGAGCCAGTGTGAATTTACTTCCATACCATGTGTACCTCAAGCTAGGACTTGGTGATATGAAACCCACCTAGATGACACTTCAGTTAGCTGATAGGTCCGTTAAAATTCCTCGTGGTGTGATCGAGGATGTTCTCATTGAGGTCGAAAAGTTTATTTATCCAGTGGATTTTGTTATCCTAGATACCCAACCTGTCCCTGACCCAGAGAACCAGATACCAGTGACTATAGGAAATTGAACAAGGTCACTAGGAAGGACCACTTTCCTCTTCCCTTTATCGACCAAATGCTAGAGAGATTAGCTGGACATAATCATTACTGTTTTCTAGATGGCTACTCAGGCTACAATCAGATCGTTATTGCCCCAGAAGACCAAGAAAAAACTACTTTTACCTGTCCCTTTGGTACTTTTGCGTATAGACGCATGCCTTTCGGGCTATGTAACGCCCCTGCGACTTTTCAGCGTTGCATGATGAGCATATTTTCCGATATGGTAGAAAAGTTTTTAGAGGTCTTTATGGATGATTTTTCAGTGTTTGGTTCGTATTTCGATGAGTGCTTGCATCATTTGTCATTAGTGTTGACTAGGTGTAAGGAAAAGAATCTAGTGCTTAATTGGGAGAAATGTCATTTCATGGTTCGATCAGGAATTGTTTTAGGGCATATCGTATCTTTTAAGGGTATAGAGGTAGATAAAGCCAAAGTTGACCTTATCAAGACTTTACAGGTCCCAAAAACCGTAAGAGATATTAGGTTATTCTTAGGGCATGCATGTTTTTATCGTCGATTCATCAAGGATTTTAGCTTGATTTCCAGACCTCTTTGCAATTTGCTTGCAAAAGATGTTAAGTTTGTCTTTGATGATGCTTGTTTAGAGGATTTTGAGAAGCTCAAGACTTTACTCACTACCGCCCCCATAGTCCAGGCACCCAACTGGAACTTACCCTTTGAGATCATGTGTGATGCTTCAGATTATGCTATTGGTGTTGTGCTAGGTCAGCGAGAAAACAAATTACTTCATGTGATTTACTATGCTAGTAAAACTCTGAATGATGCCCAGTTGAACTATACCACTACCGAGAAGGAACTGTTATCCATTGTGTTTGCCTTAGACAAGTTTAGACCCTATCTCTTAGGTTCTAAGATCGTCATATATACTGATCATGCCGCTTTGAAATATCTTCTGTCTAACAAGGATACGAAACCTAGACTGATTAGGTGGATCCTTTTGTTGCAAGAGTTTTCTCCAGACATTAGAGACAAAAAGGGTGTCGAAAATGATGTAGCATACCACTTGTCTAGGCTAGTTGTTAGTTCCCCTGATGATTCCCTTCCTATAAGGGATAGCTTTCCTGATGAACAATTGTTCTTTGTTACCCAACTACCTTGGTATGCGAATATAGTGAACTATCTTGTTACTGGTCGAATGCCCCAACATTGGGGTAAACAAGATCGTTCTAGGTTTTTAGCCGAGGTTAAGCACTTCTTTTGGGATGATCCTTATTTGTTTAAGTATTGTCCAGACCAGATTATTAGGAGATGTATACCTGAGAGTGACCAGTCCAGTATTATTTCCTTTTGTCATGATCATGCTTGTGGGGGTCACTTTAGTGCTAAGAAGACTGCTGCTAAGATATTTCAGTGTGGATTCTATTGGCCTTCGTTGTTTAAAGACTCCAATAGTTACTGTGTTACTTGTGAACGTTGCCAGAAATTAGGAACCATTTCCCGTAGGAACATGATGCCCTTGAACCCGATTCTAATTGTTGAGGTCTTTGATGTGTGGGGTATTGACTTTATGGGTCTGTTTCCTAATTCTTTTGGTAACCTATACATCCTTGTCGCTGTAGACTATGTCTCTAAGTGGATTGAGGCGGTTTCGTGTAAAACCAATGACCATAAGGTTGTGATTGAGTTCTTGAAAAATAATATACTTACACGTTTTGGTACACCGCGAGCTATAATTAGTGATGGAGGGTCGCACTTTTGTAACAGACCTTCGAGGCTTCTGATGAAGAAATATGGTATTACACATAAGGTAGCTACCCCGTATCATCCGCAGACTAGTGGCCAAGTAGAGGTTTCCAATAGGGAGATAAAACGTATATTAGAGAAAACAGTTAATCCTAATCGGAAAGACTGGTCGTCTAGGCTTACTGATGCCTTATTGACTTACCGTACTGCGTTTAAGACCCCCATTATAATGTCGACTTATCGGCTTGTGTATGGCAAGGCATGCCATTTACCTGTTGAGTTAGAACATAGAGCTTATTGGGCTGTTAAGCAGCTAAATTTTTCACTTGACAAGGCAGGAGCCCATAGGAAACTCCAGCTCAATGAGTTGGACGAGATTCGTATAGATGCTTACGATAGCACGAAGGAGTATAAGAAAAAAATGAAACTTGTGCATGATAGAAATATTTTACGGAAGTCATTTTCTCCAGGTCAAAGAGTTCTTCTCTATGATACCCGCTTGCATCTTTTCCCTGGGAAATTACGTTCTCGGTGGACGGGTCCTTTTTATTGTTCGCACTTTCTTTCCTCATGGAGCTGTTGAAATTGAGACACCGGATGGTAGTAGTTCTTCGAAGGTTAACGGTCAGAGATTGAAACCCTTTTTAGAGCCCTTTCCTACAGGTGATGTTGAGGAGGTCCCTCTGGAGGACCCTGTTTACCCTTGATTGACCATCGAGGCGATTGTATGTTGTATATTACATTTTGATTTCTCTCTTCACCCAGGTACTATCTTTACGACTTCTGTCTTTACTGATTCCTAGTGTTACTTTACTTTTTGGTATTGCTCTTTCATTAGAAACATTGAGGACAATGTTAGATTTAAGTTTGGGGGTGGGGAAGAAACTTTTTAGCTTTTAGTTGCAATAAATAAACTCCAGAGCCTAGAAATTTATGCTTATTAAGGTTGGTACTAACCAATCTAAGTGGATGGGAACATCTTGGTTGTAGGAGTCGAGGAACCAATCTGATTAGATGGAAACATCTAAAGAGTCTATTCATAAAAGCACAGAGCTCAGGTGTTAGAATTAAAAAAAACCATGGTAGTTTCGCCATATCTCGTTGAATCCTAATCCTTCTGTTTTTATTTTTTAAGTGATTTGGTGGGGCAAACGATTCAAGTTGTTACCTTTTCTAGGGAGAAATAGGGTGATTGAGATACCCAAATAAAAATAAAAATCAAGACCAGACCATCAGACCAACCAGAATAAATTCAATAAAGTCGACCACTGGTGCCCTTGTATATGCCAGTTGTGTTGACCTAGAGTTAGGTTTATCGACCACTGGTCCCCTTGTATATGCCAGTTGTGTTGATATTAGTCAGACCGGTATCTCAGTCCATTAGGATAGGTTCATCTTGGCAGAGACCTTCAGACAGATATGGGAAACACCGTTCACTTTAAACCATCGATTTTTTCTCTTTATCCATCTTCTTAATCTTTCCATGTGATTGGTTGACTCCGGTTTATGTTGTCCAGAAACTATCTGAGTAGAGCTCTGTCACTTTATATGAATTTTAGTATGCTTGAGTGCAAACTCGTGTACAACAATTGGAATTTCGCATCAGGGTACTTCCTCCTGTAGTCAGTGATTGTATGCCAACCAAGGAGATTCTTTAGTGCCTTCCAAGGTTCTGCGTAGATAGCTAGGGTCTGGAGTAATTTTTGTGGGTACACCTCTAGTAAACCCTCCTGAGATTAACTCACTATCTGGGAACAAATCCGGGCTCAGCAGGACCCTCATTGGTCTCTTTAGAGACTCTATCAGTCTCCTCATTTTCTGGCTCAGAAGGGTGAACTACAGCATGTTCACTATCAGGCATGGAAACCTTATTGTCAACTTTCTTTCCACTTCTAAGGGTTGTAATAGAGTTCACATGATTGTACGATTTCTCTGTTTTAGGATTGGGTTGAGTTTGATTAGGAAACTTACCTTTTTCCCTCAAAGATTCATTTATCTGACTAACCTGGTTTTTTAACTCAGAAATATCTTGGAAGTTAGCATAACCTATATTTTTATTTTCTTCTATCTCTTGAGAAACCATTAGGTTGATCTTATCAGAGTTTTTAATAAACGAGGCTAGAGTGTCTTCTAAACTTGTGATCTTTTTATCCGAAGGGTTCTGAAACTGGGGTTGACCTGAAGAGTTCTTAGCATAACCAAAACCTGGGGGAGGCTGAGAATTACTAGACTGACCTTGATTCTGGCCCTTAGACCAAGAAAAATTAGGATAGTTTCTCCAACCAGGGTTGTAGGTTTTTAAGTATGGGTCAAACTTCTGACGGTTCTAAAACCTAGCATTGTTATAGACAACATGGGCTTGTTCTTCACTAACATGACCTTCCCACAACGAGTTATTGGGCTCTACTCCACAACTAGATACTTGAGTGGCTCTAATCCTATCATCAGGTTCAACAAGAGACCTATATTGAGGCTGATTCAATTCCAAAGCTTCTAACCTTATAGACAAAGCAACAAACTTAGCATCTGACTCGAAGCTTGTATCTACCATTGGTGTTACTTCTATTGACCAAGAGTCTTTTAGGGGGTTCAACACAAGACTCCCACTGTTGGGATTTTTCAGCAATAACTCTTAAGAAGGTAAAAGCATCATCAGCATTTTTACTGGTGAACTCACCAGCTCACATAGGCTCGACCATGGCTTTGGTCGAATAGTCTAAACCATTATAAATAATCTCAACAAGTTTCATCTTATCAAATCCATGGTGATGACACTGGGATAAGAGATCATTGAATCTCTCTAAAAACCTATAAAGAGACTCTCCCTCTTGTTGCACACTAGCATTAATTTTCTGCATAACAGCTGCAGTTTTATGCTTAGGGTAGAATTTCTTATAGAAAGCAGCAACAAGTTCCTTCCATGTTTCAATGGACTCAGGTGGTAGGTTGTTCAGCCAGGTCTTGGCTTTATCTCTCAAGGAAAAAGGGAAACATCTTAAGTTTCAAAACTTCATCAGTGAGGTCTTTTATTCTAACTGTCCCACAGATTTCCTCAAAGTCCCTAATATGAAAATAAGGGTTCTCATCATCTTTTCCTAAGAACATAGGGATCATCTGAAGAATACCAGGTTTTATCTCGAAATTAGCCGTACTGGCTGGAAATTTAATGCACGAAGCCTGGTTGGTCCTAGTTGGGAACATGTAATCTTTCAAAGTTGTCATCACTGGCATAGCTGAAGTACTAGGGGTACTTTCCTCACAAAGAGACAGATTCTCAAAACTGAAGTTTCCAAAAACGAGGCTCTCAAAAGAAGAGTCTTCGAGCTCCCCGCCTTCACAAGAAGAACTACTAGGTTTATCACTAATCAAACGACCTAGAGTGTTTCTTTTCCAAGACCGCTCTCGAATAACCTCGGGCATACACTAGAGAAACAAAAGAAAAAGAAAAATCCTAAAAGGAAGGGAAGTTCTATGCAAACAAAAACAAGGCTGACTCCACCACAGCAAACCTACTGATTTTTAGCAAACAAAAAGCATGATAGCTCCACTTAGATTGTTTCTAGACCAGCTTCTAATCCTTCGAATGGGAATTCGTTACAATTTGAGCAAACCCCTCTGGAATCAATCCGAGTCAAAGTAAGTTGAATAGAGGTGAAGGAAGCTGCGTAGAGCTTTGATACCCAAGGCCTCACCGCATTCCAAGGCGGCGCAGTCACGCATTCAACTCACAGAAACCATCATGAACTTCGAAGTATGCTTAAAAGAATAACCAATATTTTTCGAACGACTTTCCTACTAAGCTCGTTACCCTATAGGTCTCGTTCTATTCCAAATTTTAAAGCTTAGGTTCGCGTTTGGTTTTGTTTTCCTAAGGCGGGCAAGAAGAGAACGGTGATGAAATCTGAACCCTTATCTTGTATGACCAGTCCTTGCCCTTTACTAGGAAATTAAAGCCTCCGTTTTCAAGTCCTCAACATATATGCAAACGAAGGAATACAGTAACTTGCTGACAGGGGATTCACGAGTGTTTCGACAAACTTACCTCCCGTTCCAGACGGGGGATGAACCGCTGAAGTCGACTCGGGCCAGAACTCCAATGTCGTGTACGAACCCGAGGGGCCGAGGTGATATCGTAATCACCGTCCTTCTCTGCAAACAATTTAATATTTAATACTACCCTTCCGTAGGGTTTAAAAATAAAAGAATGTCCAAATGTCCAAGTCCAAAGTCCAAAAGAAAAGGAAAGTCTAAAAAAAAAAAATGTCTCTCTTTTTTTTTTTTTTTCTCTTTTTTAATAAAAACAAAAAAAAATTCTTCTTTCGCTCCTTTCGCTTTGTCTTTTACTCCAAGTCTTTAAGTATTCACCAAAGCTTTGGCAAAATTTTCTTTCGCTCCAAATTTCAAAATCTGTAAGGAAAAGACAAAAACCCAAAAACGTAAAGAAGAACAAATAAAATAAATACCTAAAAAATATAAAAACTCTAGCCTAAAGACAAGCCCGCGTCGGCGGCGCCAAAAATTGATGTGATCTCAATAATGTTGTAGTAATAAGGTTCGTTGAGGCTTGGGAAAGCAATGGATTTTTAGACTTATAAAACTTAAAAATAAAGAAAACTTATTACAAAATTGACTTCAAGATATGAGAAAATAACCAAGACACTGATTCCACTATTACATATGAATTAATGATGGTAAATAATCCAAAACTCTAATTATCTTTTAAGTCCTTTATATCTTAACTCACTAATAATCAAGCAAATTCTCAAACACCAATTGTATCCCTTAAGCATGGATTATCTAAACAAAGCATAACCTATCTAATTGAGTCACAACTGATTACGAAAATTACGCAAACAATTTAAAACTCTGCAAAAGCAGTGATTGAGTGAATTATAATTAAATATTGGAGAAAATAAAATAGTTACCAGTTATTCATGCGTAAATAGATTCCTCATTGCCTTGGTTGTGGGAGAATTAGCCGCTCATCATGTTGGAAACACGCTCAAAAATCATTATTATTGTTCAAAGGGTGTTTACAAATGATGAAAATGGAGAAATAATTCAAAACCGGGTTTGTAACAATTATATTTGTTACAAACCAAAAAAAAACGATACAGAGGATATGTCACTGTTGCTGTTGCTCTAAAAACCACGACTCTGTGTCGCAAACGCTGTAGCAAATAAGTCTGCCTCTGATGTACGACCCTCGACTGTGAGTCGTTGTTACTGTTGGAAAACGACGGTCTTGAATGGACCGTTCTTCGTGTTCTTCAATGGCATCAGCAGCAGCAGGTCTCTCTGAAACTTGGTGTTTCGACTTTGTGGTGCTCTATTTCTCTCCCAAACTCTCTATATCGCGCTATGTGTCCCCCTCACACTATATATAGACTTCAGAAGCTCAAATACTCGACCATTACTCCATATAATTCTCGTATCTTCTCCATTGAATGGAGATATCTTCCACGGGATAATTTCCCTTTTTGATATTATCACGTTGTTTCCTGGCCATATACACACTCCAACACGTTCGAAATATCTTCAGAAGGAGTCCAACTCACTCCAGATATACGCTATACACAAGAAATCCCGTGAATATTTATCCAGCGTGATGTGATCCCCTGTTTCCTTCTTGCGAGCTACCCAACCAAGCTGGGCCGAAACCAACACCTTTACTATTCCTGTCTTGTCCATAGGAACATGTTCTATAAATTCCATCCCTTTAGTCTCACTGTAACATGCTCAAATCGCAAACCCTAATTACGGCGGCTCAAAATTATTTTTTCCGCCAATTTCATCGTTCAAATGAGGAAGAAAGGGTTTCCCCCCTATCCGTCTGTGGAGTGTAAATAGCAGCTGTCCAGTTAGGGTGCCCCTTATAAACTGAGGTGCCCCTTATAAAGGCAGGGGAGTCCGAATAACACGTGTCCTCCGGGTGTCAAAATCAACTTTTCGAGCCGAATTTTCTAAAAATGTTTATTTCCAAAAAAATACCTACAAACACACAAAATACCATAATAAGGACGAAAACGAGTACTAACAATACGAGATACTGAGGACAAATTAGACACATAAATGCGTCTATCAGTACCACTTAGTGATCCTCTATATAGTATCTTTTGGCCTCTGTGTAGTTGCGCATGTTACTTAATGTTTTTGTTTCTGTTCTCTTAATTCCAGCATGAGAATATCTACCCATTGCAGAAGATCTACAGCCAAATTACCTTGCAAAAATTTACTCATTACACTAGATTTTGTGGCGCGCTAATTTTCCCTTTTCAATGCTCATCTTCATTTACCTTGCAAAAATTTACTCATTGTACTAGATTTTGTGGCCCTAGCCGCTAAATTTCCTTTTCCAATGCTCATTTACATTATTTTGAATTGTGTATGTGAATCCAGAGTACACTTAAAAGTTTGAGGCAGCTGACCTGAAATTTGTGGTGGGGATGAAAGTGGAAAGTACTGGAGGTACATAATCTGGTCAATAACAATAAGTACCAGCACTTTAGTCCATTATTTGATGTTATAATGTCTGGTAAACAATTTATCGTTTTTTTTTTGCGGATTGTAGAGCTTCCAAGTCACCATTTTTAGACGGAAGTGCAATTCCATCCCATGTTCAAATTAAGACCTGGACGGCCTTCTGCTTTAAATCTATCGCTGGAGCATGAATTTTTTTCCAGTATGGATAGCGATTCTTTTTCTCCGGCTAGACTGTAAAAGTTCATATTTTATAGTATATAGTTTAAAATCTCTCTTAACAGTAAAAATTGCGCAACTGTAGGTCTTATATTGCCGGCGAGCGGGGCAGTTGCAAGCGTACATTGACAAGCAGCAACATGGAAACTAGGAAAGAAGTTGATTTTCTTCGGTCGTCGTCTGATACTTTTCATGGTACGCTAGTTAGAGTATGTGTCAATCTTGATGTGCTTACATATGGTACTCTGCTTATGTTATTATAAATACTGATTAGTGGACATCTTGTTACTTGTTCATCATGCAAGTATGAATTTGGTACTTGCAGTTTCAAATCTATACGTTTTGGATTTAGGAAATAACATTAGTGCACTATAGACAACACTAAAGGCACCCATGAAACTGGTGGATCCAGAAAATAAAAATCTGAGTAATACATACTATACAGTTTGTTTTACCTTTCTCTTTTGCATGGGCAAGCGGCATCCTAGCGACAGTTTGGAGGAGCTCTTGCAGTGTGAGTGAGGACATGCATTTGCAGTAAACAAGACCTGGAGTAGTCACGCCCTTTCTTCTGTCCGATGCGGATGCGTTTACATGTTTTGACACTTACTGATTATATTGATGTCTTTGTTATTAACTCTAGTAGAATTCCTATATCGTTGATTTGATTCTACGTATGGATTTCTGTTTTGTAGTTTGGTTCTTCACAAGACTAAACTTTATGTTGCTGCTCTTGCTCCATTCAAGGCTTACGAAGGTGATGGTTTTCCCTATGTAATTGATTTGTCATTGTTGGCTCATGTCAAGGTTTATAATCTTAATTCAAATAAAATACTATTAGTACCTTATACTTTATTCATCATCAATAGTCTGTTCAGTTTGAACTAACACATGAACATCAGTCCCTGGTTAACCCTAGTAGTATTCCTCAACCGAGAACTTCTCCCTGTAACCAGAATCCACCTCATTTATTTTAATGCTTATATAGATTCTAATCGTACTATTAGAATTGGTACAACTCTTCTTGATAATGCAGGAAACTTCTGGGGTGCCAAAACAATCCCAAGCACAGCATGAGATGCTCAACATGCTGAAGCCATGGCTCTTCTTGCAGCCATACTATGGGCTAGCGAGCTGGAACTACAGTTTACTTCGTACGGGACTGGAGCTATTACCAACTCTATCAATGCTTTTAAGTCTAGTGCTTAGCGGACTACTATCGTTCTGAAGATGTATGCTATGCTATTAGTGTTCAAATCACCATAGTTAACCATCGTTATAGTGGTTTATGTCATGTTTTCTGGATTTTTGGTGTAGTTAATGTTGATAGTATTGAATATTCGAAATAAAATAGTCTTCAAGTTTCCGTGCATGGACAGGAATCAATTTATTTTGCAACATTTGATTCGGTCTTATTTGGAATAAAATTTCTGTTAATTCTGGGTAATAAATTTGCCATTATTTTTAAATATATCAAATATGGAAAGAAAATATTGATTTTTGAATTAAGGGCGTGAGATAGTGCCATTTGGATGATGGAAGATGCATCCAATTTGACGATTGAGATTTCATAATCTTTCATCAAGTTTAAAACACGTGTTCGGTTAGAGATTTAGCCAAGTTTCATAGCTTTTTAAAATATAATAAAAAAATGAACGCCTCGAGACGGTTATATTTGGATGGTGAAAGATGTATCTTTGAAATTCTATCGTATCCATCCGTTTTATCAGTGCAGATTAACACATGTGAACGGTGATAGATGCCTCAAATATGAACGGTCATAGTTCTATTATATTATACCAAATCTAGAACATACGGACGGTACAAGATTGCATCAAATATGGCTAAACATCACATATAGCCACACAAAAATCATATTACGCGTGTCTATAGAAGGCCAATGGCATGCCAGTAAACAAATTGCGAGTCATTAGGTAATCAATTACCGCGCCAAAAAAAAATTGTGTGCCCATAGGTTACCAATAACCACACCATTTATTTTTTTCCGTGTCTATAGAATAACCAGTAGCCACGCCAAAAAACAATTGCGTGTCCATAGGGTAATCAATGGCCACGCCAAAAAAAACTTAGTGTGTCTATAGGTAACCAATAGCCATACCATTTTTTTTGCGTGTCTATAGGATAGCCACTAGCCACGCCAAAGAAACAATTGTGTGTCCATAGGATAAGCAATGGCCACACCAAAAAAAACTTGTGTGTCTATAAAAAGACAATGGCCACGTCAAAAAGAAAATTGTGTGTCTATAGGCTACCAATGACCACGTCAAAACAATAAATTGAGTGTTTATAGGGTATCAATACTTAAGTTTTTGGGACACTCTATAGCAACACCTACAGGTTTTGGCATGTCTATTTCATGCAACTATAAACACGCAAGGTAGGCGTTGCTATAGAGCACCTAAAGCCACACCATCATACCTAAAACCACAAGAGCAGAAGCCACGCCAAGTCCAAACCAAATTGGCGTGTCTAAACCCCTATGGACACGCCAATTTGGCGTGGCAAAAGGGTCAGTTTGTACTAGAGTATCCCCCTATTTGTGACGTGATTGATGTCTCACAAGTCGTGGAGTCTACAGGGTAGACGTGTTTTGATTAGTCAATTGTTGACTGATTAGACAATGAGTCTAAGTTTTGGTGAATCGAGCATGAATGGTGAATGCTCAGCGATTCATGGATCGAACATGTAGTTCTTTGAAGGGACGTCAGCGTTGTTGGTTCATTGATGAATTACTGACTAGTTGAACGATTGAGCAAGTATTTGCTCAATTCTGCGAACTACGAGAATTTAATAAGCAACTGAGCAAGTATTGCTCAATTCTGCAAATATTGAGAATTTGATGGAAACTGAGCAAGTATTGCTCAACTCTGGAAATTACTGAATATTAAGAATTTGATGGGAAACTGAGCAAGTATTGCTCAATCCACCAAATTAATGATTTTGATAATCTGACGTGCAACTGAGCAAGTATTGCTCGAATATTGATTATATTCGGGTAATCGAGCAAGTATTGCTCGATTCAGCCAATTATTTACTGGTGACGTGAAACAGTAAAATATCAATAAAAATATTAATGTTGATTAGTGAATCAACGTAAATTTTATTAGTATTCGAAGAGTGCTCAGAATGATGGTTTCACAGAGCGTTCATTCGAAAACCCTAATTTTTGGTCAATCCTCCACCAATTGGGGAATTGCTGAAAATTGATCATGAATGATAGGGACCGACCACATGGGATGAGGAACGTCCATGTGGTGCCACGCACCAGGATTCTCAGTTTGAGAGTTGGTGAGAAATCATGAATAAATGGTGGATTTACCATTTACTGAAAATATTGTTGGGTTCAACATTAGGTGTAAAACCTAGGTATGATAGGTGAGGACCGACCAAGAGGGTATGGGACCGACTCTAGGTGGTCACGTGACCAGTTGTTGGTCGTTTGGAGGATTCTCCAGTTGGTTGGAGAGAGTTTGGGCCCAGTATGAGCAATTGAGCAAATTAGGTCATAATTGCGAAAACGTGTAGGACCAGCTTCGTGCAATCCCTAGGAACGACCTCGTCGGTCATGGAGGCATGCAAATGTTACCATGATGTCCATGTCTCCATACTGAGAGTTTCAGTATTTTCTGATGCGCATTTGAGCAATATCGTGAATTTTCAGAAGAGTTTCATTTGGCTGAGAATTCTCGATTTTTTGGTGGAATGAGCATGTATGCTCAATTCATCAATGTTTTAAAAATATAAAAATATTTTAATATTTAAGATTGCCGTGAGAGGCTAGCCGGCCGTGTGACCATGTTGGCTTTTGGTTTTTTCGTGATTCGAGCAATATTTGAGAAAATATGGAGAACTCACGAATTTTACTCAAACCCAGGAGTTTCATGAATTGGGAAATAATAATTATGAGAAACTAGGAATTGCAAGGTGTGGGACCGGCCACGACTATGGCATGGACGTCCGGCCAAGTTGCCCGGTCCCGCACACCTTTCCCTATTTTATTATTATTTTTCATGAATCCTTGAAGTTATGGAGAGTCCTTGAAGATATGGAGAATCCATGAAGTTTTGACATAATAATTATAAAAAGCTAAGGATTGTGAGGTGTGGGACCGGCCACGGCTTGGGAACGGCCGACCGACTAGGTTGCCCGGTCCCGCACGCCTCTCCTTATTTTATGATTTATTTGGTGAATCCACCAAGTTATGGAGAACTCCCGAGTTTTGCACAAATTAGGAATTTTGCTAAGATGGAGAACCCTCATGAGTTTATGAAAATAAAATAAGTAAAAATAATGGGAGGGGCGCGGACCGACCGTGGTTAGGGCACGGCCGTCCGGTGGGCCCACCGTGAGCGTCTCCATTATTTTATTATTTTAATGTTTTCTCCTGTTTTGCAAAGGATTCCCCCATTGATTCATATTTTTGGATGCTCGTTCGTGCATCTGGGTGCTCAGTCGTGCATCATTATCGAGTACACTTGCACCATTTTTGTGGGGCTTACTCAGTGATGGTCCAGATGCCCAGTTGTTGAGTATTTATTACTAATTAATGAGATTTAGTGGAGAATAATTCATGAAACTGAGTAATAAAAATGAATAGTTGTTCATTATTAATTCATATGATCAGATGTGGATTCACTATGAATTCATAATAATAAAACGAGCATTACCATCCTATGGGATTGTGGATTCTACCATAGAATCAAAGTAATTAAGATTTATCTATCACCATTTCATGAGACAATTGGATTCGATCATGAAATCGGAGTAATGAGATAATACAGTTGTTTCATTGCTATTATATGAGATCAAGCCGTGGATTCGATCATAGAATCAGAACAATTGTTTATTGCCATTCCATGGGATTAGGCTGTGGATTCGACCATGGAATAGGAGCAATGTTAAATTATTCTGGGAATTCAATAGTGAATGTCACGACAGAGGTAATCTACTTCAGAAAAGATATTAGGCAGTTAAAGTGTCACATCTATTCTGAGTGGTGAAAAGTCAGGGAGTCACGATGTTGTTTACGAACTGAAGGCGTTAGTGTTCTCAATCTACGGAGAACCGCCTGAATCTATGCACTCTCTCCACATAATCAGGGAACGGTGAAATGTCACCGACGTCCTGAAGACATCCGCCGCCCAACTATTCTTCTATGTGGAGGTGGCTCACTCTTCTGCAGTCAGGGAACAGTGAGTATCACCGACGTCCTGAAGGCGTTAAGTCCTCAATCTACGGAGAACCGCCCAAATATGTTATTCTGCATAGAGGGCACGATGAAATGCCAGGGATCAAACGCTCAACTAGTGGAGGCTTTTCGAAAACATATTCATCATGGCTTCGTAAAATATGAATCGTTGCATGCCTGAAAGCCGCGTCAAAAACATGCCTCATGATTTTACGGTTTTGCCCTTTGTTGAAAATCCACCATCTACATTTCCCCTACTTAGTGGGGAACAGTCATGTTCCGCAGTATGCATTAAATTGTGATTTTCAGTCGACGAGATCATTGATTGAACTCAGTCTACAAAGGTAGTTTCATAATCCTCGATTTGCCCCAATGATGTCATGGACGAGCAAATGCGCGGATGAGAACTCTGATAGTAAGGTAGGGTGTCACCTCATGAGCGTGGAGAGATGAGGCACTGCTGATTTGGGTGTTTGGAAGCTTAGTTATAGGCAATTTGCGGGCCCGAGCCCAAAAAAAAAGAAAACCATGTTTATTAGGTTTTTTGGAAATAAATTTGATATAAAAGGGAATAACCCTAAAATTTATTTTGTGTTTTTATCGACCGACCAACACTCCCTCTGTTCTCCATCATCACACGAGTTCAGCAGGAGGAGAATTTTTCCGCCGGATTTAGTCGCCATCGATCGCCATCATTGTCGTCCGGCCAAGCTCCGACCGGCGCCGACCGGGTAAGTCCGAATTTTGTTGTTGTTGTAGGTTTTATGATTGATGATTTTTTCACAAAACAAAAAACCCCATGGTTGCATGCATGCGTAGGATTTATGAAGGATTTTTAGAAAGCGTATGTATATGCACGTTTGTTCGCTAGTCGGAGGAACGAGCAAAAATCCCTAATATGGAAGAGATACATAAATTTTGAATAGACATGGTCTAGTTGCAGTAGTAAAAGTTGTGTTTATTTGGTTTCATGAAAACTCAAGTATGTTTTTGAACCATGAATTTCGTAAATACTTTTAGAAACGTAGGTTTGTTCGTAAAAGTAATAAACAATGATCCTTAGAGTTAAAGGAATTTTGAAAAGACCTGGAGTTCATGATGAAAATTTGTTTGAGAACTTTCGAAATTTTATTTGAAGTATGGAGAGTTCTTCAAAATATAAAAGTCCTTCGTTTCATAGACGAATACTAGACTGAGCAAAAAGTTTTTTTTTATTTATTCACGTGAGTTTGCTAACTCACGGATTTTTTTGTGTGCGTGCGTGATTTATTCACGTACTATGGAATAAAAATTGAGTTTTTGAAAATAAATAATTTATGAATTTGGTGAATTCACAGTGTATGTGTGAATTCAACGATTTTATAGCGTATGTACACGCAAAAATCAGCGAGTGCTCACATAGAAGGTTGACTCTTGAATAATATGTTTTATGCTCGATTTTGCAGGTTCGAAAGAACGAGCAAGTTTTGGGGTTTTACGTTGTTATCACTAAGTTCGTGAAATCGTAAATAGGTGAGAATTGAGGAATACCATTTTTGCAGATATTGACTGTCTTGTCGCTTTAATTCCATTGTATTGATGAAATTCATGTATGGATGTTGCAGCAACTTTGCGAAATGGCTGAATCCCGTAGTGTTTCTGAAGATGATGCTTCTTCGAGAGATGATGTTTCCACATACGCCTTTTCCAGAGATGATGGTTCCTCCAGGAATGATGATTCTGAGATTTCTAAAGAGAAAGAGGGAAGTCCCAAGACTAAAAACATTCCCACCGCTGAAGACAAATTCTTTGTATATCTGTACAGATCTGAGAAACGTCCCTTAGGCTCCTCATTTCGGTTGCTGATAAATCCCAGGATCACTAATCAGAATAAATTGGTGTCTCCCCAAGCAATAATTCGGTTTTGTCTTCAAGGGAAACACTTCACGGCTTCTCAGGTGGAGTTCAAGCTTTCTCGGAGACCTCTGATGCATTTCTCTGGATGGGCAAGGCACATGTTAGGTCACAGCCATGTGACGGCCATATTGGATAGTGCCCAGGTAACTCGAGTCATTCAAGCTACTGGAGATTTGATCATCAACCATGATATACCAGGTACGGCAGCCTTGCTTTCCCGTTGGTGCGTTCCCACTCACATGTTTATATGCAGATGGGGAGAATTCACCATTACTCTGGAAGATGTAGTTGCTTTGTTGCATCTTCTGATTACTGGTAATTTTCCTGAAGAACTTTCGATAGAAGAGAAGGAGATATCTGACGTATTAGAAGCCAATATGCACGAATTCAATGAGTCACCCGCATCCTGCTATGCTCGATGGTTATCACACTGATGGCCAAGAGATAGAACTCCTGAAGGACCGGTTGATGGCGTTTTAACAATTGCGGCTTTCTTGTGTCTGTGGCTCTCCAGGGATATCTTTGAAGATTGTGGAAACTTGGTGAAGCCATTTGGGATTCGCTTTGCCATTAAGATGGCCAAAGGTGAGAAAATTCCCATTGGCAGTCTATTTTTGGGTTCTTTGTTCGCCAACTTGGACTCTTTAGTTATAGACTCCAGTATTTCTGATGGCTTCATGAAAGTTGAGACGTATGTCAATAACATGTTTCTCCAAGCCTTAATGTGGGAGCATCTTGAGAGTTACACCCCAATTCCCCGTAGCATTTTGCAAGGACGCAAGGTCGACACTCGTCATTCCCTCCTTGAGGAGAATAATGCTAGGATCATGCGATGGTCTAGAAAACAACCACAATATAAGATATGCATTACTGATGTTTTGGAAATTGAGTCTGAGTTCAACTTCCGCCCCTGGGTGTCGGTTCCTTCTCTATTCTCACAATTGATCACTTTTAATGTTGCTGAAGAGAATATCATGTTGAGTACTGGTGCTGGTCTGAGCGAAGGGGAGAGATCTTTTGTCTTGAGTTGCACTCCTAGTTTCTTGATATCAGTAATGAACGGAGGATTCCAGGTTGAAAAATATAATATTGATAGAGCCGCTAGACAGATGGGACTTGATCAATGCGTTCCGGGCCATCAAACAAACAATCCAGAGATTGAGTACCTGAAGGCTCACTTAGACTGCACCCATGTGGAAGGAAATAAATATTTATTCCCATGTTCTGACCGAGACACCTTCGTAACTCCTGGTTATATAGACTTTTGGCGTCAGCAACTTGAGCGTGTATACAAGTTTGTAATGGATGTTCAGTCCCCAATTCGAGAGTTCCCCTCTTCTGACATGATTTCCGATCGACCCAGGATGAGATACCTTCCTGGTGGTGATAAGAGAAAAACGTCTCCGAATGCGTCACAAGTAAGTCCCCCTTTTTGTGATTTCAGCTGAAGTATGCCGATCACGTTTTAATTGCATTGTTGTACTTGTGATAGGGTGGCCTTGCTGTGAGGCCTCGAATCGACGTAAAATCTCCAAACTTTCAAGAAAGTCCCCAGGGAGGAGAAGGCAGGAGTAATACATCTCATAGAATGATACCAAACAATATCAGTCTCCTGCCGCTTCTTTGGTGAGTTGTTAGCGCTTTTCTTCATTGTAACTTCCTCGTCCATGTAATTAGGATCTTAAAAGAATATTTTCAATCCATTCCAGAATTTTGCTCCATCGGTTGTTGATGGTCTCCGTTTTTCTCTTGGTCGAACAATTCAGGAATCCAGCACTGAGGAGGTTGACGTAAGTATTCCCTTTTCGCACTGATAATTGTAACGTGCCTTAGGATGAATGAGTGATGATTGTTGTTGATGTGTCCAGGAGGAAATCACTGTGGATAAGGAGAATGTTGATGAAGCACATTCCTCTTTGGATCATGGAAGCATGGAGAGTTCCCGAAATCCCGAATCGAATGAAGATAACGGAGTTGCCAATGGAGATTCCAACATTGTCGAGCCCTCAAATGGTTTAGAGACTCCTCTAGTAAGTATTTCCCCTGTGGTATCTTCATATAAGTATGAGGTTTCTGATTTGTGCATGAATGAATGAGAACCCATATGAATATATGAATAATTTTGCCGAAATACGTCACCAGAAAATTTCAGACTTCAGCTTTTAATGAAAACACCGTAAAAACTTCGTCTGGTGTCGAATTTTCAATGTCTTCATATGCATCCTCAAGACCAGAAAATTTCCAAGCTTAATAGAAGAAGATTTTTGAATTTTGATCATGTTTAGGGCCTGAAAAAGGTGAAACGGTAAAGTTCCAGGAGACTTTCAGAACTTTTCCAGATTGCATGTAGTACAATGTTTTGGCCACATCTCCTTGCTTGTTCATCCAATTTTTATGAAATTTTGAATTGTTGTAGAGGACTTCCATAAGAAGAGAATGGTATATAACCCAACTCTAGATTCCACACCAATTGCTCCCAGTTCGTCATTGAACACAGAGCAGTGTAAACTTTCTTCAGCTGCGTGTCTTTGAAAACGTGTTTCACGACTTTTATGCTACTTGTACATGTATTAGATGCATAATAAGGAACTTAGATGATGTTGGTTCACTTACTTGCTTAATTTTATGGTTGTATTGGATTTCCACACTTGGATCATTCTAATCCCATGTAATCTTCGCATTAGGTGCCGAATGTCGAAGTTGGGAATCATGGATCCAATAATGATGGTTTGGGAAATACTGGAGCTTTCGGCAATGCAACTCCCATCCCTGCACCTCAGGTTCATGAAGTTCTGATTGTTGATGCCGCGGAGGTGGTGGAAACTCCAATTGTGCCTGAGATGGTGGAACCCGAACCAAGAATAGCAGAAGCTGCTTCTTTTGAAGTTGCCTCTATGATTGTTGACGCTGCTCCAATAATTGAGAAACGTATGATAGTGCATGAATATCCCAATGCAGGGATTGCTTTTGCTCTTCCATTCGGTGAGACACTCCCAAATCACACATTAGTTGGTGGATTCAGCGTTCCCACTGGGCATGTTGCTATGTACGAGAAATTGTGGAAGATGTATGACCATATTGTTGTTAAGGAAGATCCAGAGCATAGATATTTTTTGACAAGGCAAGTAGAGAACATATTGCGTGTAATAGATGCTATTCGTACCAGGGCCAGAAGTACTGTGACTCGAGATGTACTCTTTGATTGGGAGTACAACTTGGAGAGTTGTGAGAGACTTGGCCTTAACTTGAAGTGGCTTCGTCGGAAGATTAACATCATCAAGGATGCAGTAGTGAAGAACATCCCTTTTACCAGTAGTGCCGTGACAAAGAAAATGACTGAGATTGTTGAGCTGACCGAAAAGCTGGAGTTGGAGAAAGCGGCTTTGCAAGTCTTGGAGAATGCTGAGAAGCAAAAATCATTCTTTGATGGCTTTCTTTAATTTCCTTTCCATAATCTCATGAACATTGAACTTCCGAGAGATGTGAGGTTTTATTTGGGTTTTTGATAGGTTCTGAATTTATGAGCGGATGAAGATTTTCTTTTGGATTTTGGATTTGATAGAGATTTTTCTTAAATAAAAGACTTTGATAGATTGCTGAATTTCAAATACTGAGTGCAAGTATGTACAAGTTTTGGAGGAACTGAAAATACAAGTAAAAGAAAATCCTAAGGTGTAAATGTAAGATGTTTTGAGCGTTTGCCTTGGATATAAAACATCAAATGTTGAATGCTTCATGCATCGAAAATCTTGATCCAATTCTCATGAATTACTGGTACACTCGTCTTGCCTTTGATGTCAGCCAATTTGTAATATCCTCCAGCAACCGACTTAGCAACCATAAAAGGTCCTTCCAGTTCGAATTATTTGCGGAATGCAAATTGCGCCTGGTTTCCTTAAGAACTAAATCTCCTTCATGAAATTTGTTAGGCTTAGTTTCCCGTGCCTTGAATATTTTCTGCTGGTTTGGAATTCCACGTGGCTTCCATGTTAGTGGAGCTTTCCAATTCTGCGGTACATGTGGACATTCATGCAAGAAAGAGTATGCTGGGTATCGCTTGTCGAACTTAGCCAGGTCTTCAGCGATAAACCTTTCAATGGGGTGTATAGTTGGAAGGGACTCCAACCATTCAGTGTAATATTGCTGAGGTGAGACTATCCACTCATAGCGTTTTATGATGTCTTGGTCGTGAGTGAGATTAAGTCCCCGGACTAGGGTAGCATACTTGAAAGTTGGTAATACATATGCATTATGAGGAATAAGACTTGCCTGAGTGCGGAACCTCCTGACGAATTCGTTGGGGCTTTCCTCAGGTTTTTGCGTGAATTCCATCAAAGCTTCGACCTTTTCCAAATGCTCCAAAGATTGATCATCCTATGAGTCAGAGCTTTCTTCTTCGGCGGAGAAGTGTGAAACTGAGGATGAAGATATCGTGGCAACTTTTCCATCATGAATCCATGCTCGCCCAAGAACCATGTTGTATCCAGGATCTTCTTTGATTATGAAGAATTTAGTTTCTGTCCAGGTAGAATCACTTCTTATGTTGAGAATGATGTAGCGGTAAGCATCCCTGGAGAGTCCTTCATGATCTCTAATTGAGACAGGAGCATGAGTTGCTTCTTGACGAGTGATTCCAGCAGCTCTGAGGGTTTTCAAAGGGATGATGTTAACAGCAATGCCAACGTCAACTAATGCTCGTTTGAATTCATTTCCCTTGAGATGCACCATGGTGAGAAGTCCCCAGTCGTACATTTCCTTGTCTGTCACTGGAGGCTCAGGGAATGTATCCTGAATTGTCAGTCGTTTGCCTGATACAATATGGTTTAGTGCAGTAAACATATCATCTCTCTGAGATCTTGACAAGTGCAGCAACTCGCAGACGTGTTCAATTAAGGATTGAACTGCTTCCTTGACCGGCAGCTCGGAGAGTGCGAATGTTCTGATTGGGAGAGGATTTCTGTGCACTCCCTCAGACCTCAGTTCCCATGAGTCGGCCTTTTCTTTGAAAATGCGCTTTAAATTTCTGCAATCACTTGTTGGATGACTGACATACCTATGGAAATGGCAGTAGCGTGCGTTTTCCATTTGTTCCGCGGTTGGTTCCTTTTTGAAAAGAGGTAGTTTTATTGAAGCGTCTTGGATCCAGACTTCCAGTAGTTCGATCACTTCTTCAATGGGAAAAGGGAAATCATGAAATTCCTCATCATTCTGTTGAGGTTGTGCGTTCCTAGTCTGGTTGTCCTTCCTTGGAGATTTTGGAGGGTAAGACATTGGAGAAACATTCTTTTGTTGCTGTGCGTAGGCTTTTCTCTTGCTCCCTTCAACAACATTCATGGAAGCTTCAACGTTGTACTGCTTTTTGATCAGACGCCGAGAGGTGCTGCTTCGATTGTCTTTCGATTCCTCCTTGACAGTTTTAGTTCTTTCGAGCAAGGCAGGTGATGAGTGCTAAAAAGTGCATATTTCTATATATTTTTCTTGGCATTTAACTCATCTTTTGTGCATTAATTCTACATTTTATCCCATATTCTGTATTTTCATTGTTTTCAAGAATAAATATTTTTCTTACTTAATTTTGCATTTTTAGGTAATAAATAAAGTATGGATGAATTGCGGAGCGGAATAGAGCAGAAAAGTAGTGAAAATCCGGGAGGAGTTACGCAAGGAAGCCGCGAAGAACGTTGTGCATAAGACCAAGAGGCTAGGAATGGGCTTGAAGAAGAAGAATTGTCCTTAAAGAAGATATGGGATTGGCATACCCAAGGCCCAAAGCCCTTTCTCAAACCCATTTCCACTATCCAAGCCCGTCTCGGATTTCAGCCGTCAGATCGAAGCATTTCAGCATCCTACGGTCGCTCCATCATCGCACATCAAACTCCGAAGCTCCCGCTTTACATCGCAACGCCCATCTCCATCTTGGGCCGTCCTTTTCGTTGCATTCCTCCATCCGACGGTCGCTACCCACAGCCTCCCATCTCACCGTTGGATCCACCTACCATCGTCACATCCCACAGACCAGATCGCGAAACGTCATCCCTCGCTGAAACCGCTCAACACTACAGTACCAAACACCCTACACCTCTACCAAACGCCCCCTCCCCCAAACTCAGTCGACCTCTTTCTTCTCCACCTTACCCTGCTGCAAAACCACCTCTCCCTGCAACTGTCGCCACCACCTTCTCCCTGCCACAGCCACCCTAGTTCCGCCACCATCATCACCCTATCGACCAACAACCAAAACCCATCTCCCCCCTAGCCCTCTAGTTCCCTATTTTCTCACTTTTTCACGCTTCTCTGCCTGAATCCCTAGGCGTGAAAAACTGATGAATTAGGTAACCTAGAGTTGCAATTGGCGCATGAGAAGAGGTCAGGGAGCAATTACAAAGCATGGGTCGACGATTTCAAGGATCAATTTCAAAAAATTAGGTAACCCTAATTCAACTGATTTTTGGGGAAGAACCCTAATTTTGTAGTTTTGGGAAATTGGGTCTGTGGGTATAAATATGTATTGTTGGGTTGTGTTAAAGACATGCCTGGGCTAGCCAGAGCTTCACCCAAGGGGCCTGGAATAGCCAGTGCCTCCAAGTTCTTTTCAGTTCATGTTTTGAAGTCAGTTAATTTCAAATGTTAATTATGTTTATCATGTTTTAATTTCATGTGCTAGGGTTTAGATGAAACTCTTGATTTTATGTTAAGATAGTTAGTAATTTGTCATTGTTCTTGTAGTGCTACAAATGAGTTAGGACTGCTAGTATCCATTTGAACAAGCAAACCTGTGATCAGCTGTGCTGTAGAAAGAAAGCTGATGCTAGGGGTAAGTAAGTGATAATGGTTAAAAATTCAGTACATTAGAAGGATTGAGCCCAAATGCCTTAGAGTTGATAGATTAAGTGGTTGTGCAAGCAAACCTGTGATCAGCTGTGCTGTAGAAAGACAGCTGATGCTAGGGGTATGCTAGTAAAATTAGTTGATAAATCATCCATTACAATCTGCCCTGAGATGAAACAAGAACATGGTTGATTAGTATCTGCCTTAGTTTAGGATCAAGAAGTAGATTCAAAGACCCTAGTACCTTCATTCTTTAGTTCACTGCCTGTCACTAGCTCAGACTATCTAGGAAACTTCAATAGCCCCCTCCAAGTCCCTGTGGACAAACCCTTTCTTCCCATCACTAGCTACAACTGACCCTGTGCACTTGCAGGTCAGTTTGTAGGTTGTTTTCAAAACCCACCAGCAGGAGCGGTAGTCGTTGATCGCTTGGCCGCTTCATGAAGGTCTGAAAAGGTTTGAAAAAGAAGATTCTCCAGCAAAGCCCTGTAGACCGGGATCATGACATTGATGCACAAGTCCACCAGTTGTTGTTCAATAACGTTGGGATCATGACAATCCAAAGCTTGAACTCGGAACCTCTTCACATAATCATTTGGATTTTCGGCAGTCTTCTGAGCCATCCTTCACAAGTCAGAAAGAGTAATTTGCTCAGAGACAAAAAAGTATTTCCTGTAGAAAGCGTTGATCATTTCTCCCCAATTAGCTATGCTCCCTGGTGCGATGTTGTTGTACCAGGTATATGCTCGACCCATCAGGGATTTTTAAAACTCCTTCAAGCGGACAACATGGTTGTGTTCATGCTCTCCTAATGCTTCCAAGAATCGAGAAACGTGTTCTCGGGCATTCCCCGTTCCGTTGTAGAGTGTGAACGTTGGATAAGTGTATCCCTTTGAGAGAGGGATCCTTTGTGTGGATGCAGGGTATGGAGGCTGATGATGGTGCACGGTCGTTGTATGACCCCTTCCTCGATTCTCCATAAAACGCTCCAATTCTTCACGGGTGATGAAACCAGCAGGTTGAGGTTCTGCAACTTTGCAGGTTTTATCGTCATCAGGGACTGGAATAACCTCAGGATCGGTATTTGGAGAAGTTTACTTGTCTTTTCCATTCTCTTGAGTTTTGTCTGACATTTTGTCAGTGAGAATTTTGAGATAGTTGAACAGTTCCTTCTGAGTAGCAGCCATGTCAGTTTGATTCTTGGCGGGAACTTCTTGGACCTTCATGAGATCGCCTATGGTAGGCGGATTTTCTCTGATTTCTTCTGGATGTCGCCCGAAAAGAGGATGATTTTAGACATTGGTGTGAGGAGGAGTAATGTCACCACCATTATTAGAAGCAGGAACGGTTTCCGGAGTACCACCACTGTTGTTGCTGGTACTAGCGTTGTTGGTGTTGGGATTTGTAACTAAACCTGACCTAAGATCGATCATCTTTGCGAAAATGAGAGATTGCAACCGAGAGATTAATATCCCACTGTGGTCGCCAATATGTGGATGTGGAAAAACGGGTTGCCAGTTTTTCGGGAAGTGGAGAGACGAGCGTTGTGTCGAGACTCCTCGACCGGGAAAAATGTTAATCCTCACACAGATGCACCGCTGCAAAAGGGGTGCTTAGATTCGGGAAATCAATTTGTATGACTCCGGCCTAAACCAAGACAATGGCCGTTCCAGAGTCAATTCGGTCGCAAAAAGGGAGATGGGTTGATCTGTAAAAGGGAAGCTGAGAATTGTGTCGGATCAGTGATGATCGAGGATTGTGGGTGTGTTGAAGGTTTCTTCAATAATGGTGAACTGCTGAAGTTGAGTTCTGTGACTAAGTTTGCATCGAGTTGTTGACGGAAAACGTTGATACTGATGATATCTGTTGTCCTCGATTTTGACTTATTTATACTGCAAGAATGATGAACCACTAATCCCTGTAAGCGTGACGGTTTATTGAGTGAACGAGTGGGAAAGTGGGAGATCGTGGTAAAGTCAGTTCCATGTCGGGTGGAGACTTGACTGATCGTGCACCCACGACTTTGCTAACTCCTTTAACCGTTTACATGACTTATACACATTTCTCATTGTGGATGAATCCACGTGCCGTAGACCGCCAGACCAAAACCCTAAGTGATATCCCCCCATTTGTGACGTGATTGATGTCTCACAAGTCGTGGAGTCTACAGGGTAGACGTGTTTTGATTAGTCAATTGTTGACTGATTAGACAATGAGTCTAAGTTTTGGTGAATCGAGCATGAATGGTGAATGCTCAGCGATTCATGGATCGAACATGTAGTTCTTTGAAGGGACGTCAGTATTGTTGATTCGTTGATGAATTACTGACTAGTTGAACGATTGAGCAAGTATTGCTCAATTCTGCGGACTACGAGAATTTAATGAGCAACTGAGCAAGTATTGCTCAATTCTGCAAATATTGAGAATTTGATGGACAACTGAGCAAGTATTGCTCAACTCTGCAAATTACTGAATATTAAGAATTTGATGGGAAACGGAGAAGTATTGCTCAATCCACCAAATTAAATATTTTGATAATCTGACGTGCAACTGAGCAAGTATTGCTCAATTCGACGAATTATCGATGAATTGCCGAATATTGATTATATTCGGGTAATCGAGCAAGTGTTGCTCTATTCAGCCAATTATTTACTGGTGATGTGACCCAGTAAAATATAAATTAAAATATTGATGTTGATTAGTGAATCAACGTAAATTTTATTAGTGTTCGAAGAGTGCTCAGAATGATGGTTTCACAGAGCGTTCATTCGAAAACCCTAATTTTTGGTCAATCCTCCATCAATTGGGGAATTGCTGAAAATTGATCAAGAATGATAGGGACTGACCACATGGGATGAGGAACGTCCATGTGGTGCCACGCACCAGGATTCTCAGTTTGAGAGTTGGTGAGAAATCATGAATAAATGGTGGATTCACCATTTACTGAAAATATTGCTGGGTTCAACATAAGGTGTAAAACCTAGGTATGATAGGTGAGTACCAACCAAGAGGGTATGGGACCGACTCTAGGTGGTCACGTGACCAGTTGTTGGTCGTTTGGAGGATTCTCCAGTTGGTTGGAGAGAGTTGGGTCCCAGTATGAGCAATTGAGCAAATTAGGTCATAATTGCGAAAACGTGTAGGACCAGCTTCGTGCAAGCCCTAGGAACTACCTCGTCGGTCATAGAGGCATGCAAATGTTACCATGATGTCCGTGTCTCCATACTGAGAGTTTCAGTATTTTCTTATGCGCATTTGAGCAATATCGTGAATTTTCAGAAGAGTTTCATCTTGGCTGAGAATTCTCGATTTTTTGGTGGAATGGGCATGTATGCTCAATTCATCAATGTTTTAAAAATATAAAAATATTTTAATATTTAAAATTGACGTGAGAGGCTAGCCGGACGTGTGACCATGTTGGCTTTTGGTTTTTTCGTGATTCGAGCAATATTTGAGAAAATATGGAGAACTCACGAATTTTACTCAAACCCAGGAGTTTCATGAATTGGGAAAATAATAATTATGAGAAATTAGGAATTGAAAGGTATGGGACCGGCCACGGCTATGGCATGCCGACCGGTCAAGTTGCCCGGTCCCGCACACCTTTCTTGAAGTTATGGAGAGTCCTTGAAGATATGGAGAATCCATGAAGTTTTGACATAATATTTATAAAAAGCTAAGGATTGTGAGGTGTGGGACCGCCCACGGCTTGGGCATGGCCGGCGGACTAGGTTGCCCGGTCCCGCACGCCTCTCCTTATTTTATGATTTATTTGGTGAATCCACCAAGTTATGGAGAACTCACGAGTTTTGCACAAATTAGGAATTTTGCTAAGATGGAGAACCCTCATGAGTTTATGAAAATAAAATAAGGAAAAATAATGGGAGGGGCGCGGACCGACCGTGGCTAGGGCACGGGCCGGTGGGCTCACCGTGAGCGCCTCCATTATTTTATGATTATTTTAATGAAAATAAAATAAGGATTCCTCATTGTTTCATATTTTTGGATTCCCGTTCGTGCATCTGGGTCCTTAGTCGTGCATCATTGTCGAGTACACTTGCACCATTTTTGTGGGGCTTACTCAGTGATGGTCTAGATGCCCAGTTGTTGAGTATTTATTATTAATTTATGAGATTCAGTGGAGAATAATTCATGAAACTGAGTAATAAAAATGAATAGTTGTTCATTATTAATTCATAGGATCATATGTGGATTCGACTATGAATTCAGAATAATAAAACGAGCATTACCATCCTATGGGATCGTGGATTCGACCATAGAATCAGAGAAATTAAGATTTATTTATCACCATTTCATGAGACCAGTGGATTCGATCATGAAATTGGAGTAATGAGATAATACAGTTGTTTCATTTCTATTCTATGAGATCAAGTCGTGGATTCGATCATAGAATCAGAACAATTGTTTATTGCCATTCCATGCGATCAGGCCGTGGATTCGACCATGGAATAGGAGCAATGATAGATTATTCTGGGAATTCAATAGTGAATGTCACGACAGAGGTAATCTACTTCAGAAAAGATATTAGCCAGTTAAAGCGTCACATCTATTCTGAGTGGTGCACAGTGAGGGAGTCACGATGTTGTTTACATCCTGAAGACGTTAGTGTTCTCAATCTACGAAGAACCGCCTGAATCTATGCACTCTCTCCACATAATCAGGGAACGGTGAAGTGTCACCGACGTCCTGAAGGCGTCCGCCGCCCAACTATTCTTCTATGTGGAGGTGGATCATTATCCTACAGTTAGGGAACAGTGAGTATCACCGACGTCCTGAAGGCGTTAAGTCCTCAATCTACGGAGAACCGCCCAAATATGTTATTCTGCATAGAGGGCACGATGAAATGTCAGGGATCGAACGCTCAGCTAGTGGAGGCTTTTCGAAAACATATTCATCATGGCTTCGTAAAATATGAATCGTTGCATGCCTGAAAGCCGCGTCAAAAACATGCCTCATGATTTTACGTTTTTTCCCTTTGTTGAAAATCCACCATCTACACAGGGGTTTTTCTGCATTTGCGGTTTCCTCGTTAACAAAATTTCTGGTGTCTGTGTTATTTCTTTATCCGCATTATATTGTTTATCTTTATAATTGAAATATCACAGGTTGTACGTAAATCAATCAAAGTGGATACATCCATCCTTGTTTGATGGATACAACTTGATTGATTCTTGGATATTGATCTTTGGAATCTTCCAAGTACTCTCACACATAAATCAGGTTCACGGACTTGTCTCTGTAAACATTCTGATTGTGAGAGAAAGAGATATAAATCTAAAATTATTCCTTGATTACAATTTATTAAGTTGAACTCTCAGAATTGTATTTAAGTTTGTCCATACAGGTTTCCTAAGAAAAAAGTTTGTGGTCTATTTTGGTACCCCCGTGTTTTCAATCGGTATCAGAGCAGGAAAACACGTTAAAGATCTAATAAGTCCGTGTTTGAATATTTGACTATATGGATAGGAGTATAATCTTGATAAACGTACCGCCAGCTTTTGATGGAACAAATTACTTATGGTGGAAAATTTATATAAGTTACTTTCTACAAGCATGTGGTTTTCAGACATGGAAACTTGTGGTTACAGGATACGTTCCTCCAACAGTTGTTAGAGACGAAACCACTATTGCAAAGCCATTAGGAGAATGTAGCGAAACCGAGAAAAGTTCTGCAAAGCATAATTCTCACGGAATTAAATGTTATTATCCACGCCATAAGCCAAGATCTTCATCACCATCTTACTTCATGCAGTACATCTAAAGATGCTTGGGATATCTTAGAAACCGTATTCGAAGGAGATACCTCAGAGAAAGAAGCTAGGCTTCAAAACCTAAATTCTGACTGGGAAAATCTTCGTATGACTGATGAAGATTCGTCTGATGAGTTTAATCAAAAAGTTTATGGAATTGTTAATGCATCTTATGCATTAGGGAAGACTATTCCCCAAAAGGACATTGTGAGGAAAATTCTCCGATCTTCACCAGCAAGATACGAGTTTAAGAAACATGCAATCATGGAAGGAAATAACCTTGCCACACTTTCCATAAATACATTAGTTGGAAAGTTAAAGATCTTTGATCATGAAATTCAATCCAAAGCTGGAACGGATATTGCTTTCAAGGTACTGAAAAACACTAAAACTCTTAAAAAATGAAAGTGTTGACAACTCGGTGAAAAACCTTGTTGATCTTGATTTTTCAGATGAAGATCTTGATAATTCAGTTTCATCGATCACAAGACAGTTTAGATAACTTTTTAAGAAGAGAAATAAACGGTTCACCAGAGAAAAACCTTCCACGTCAGCTAAGCCACATAATCATATTTCTGTCAAAAACAGAGACTTTAACGTACCGACGATGGGGATATGGCATAATGCTTTAAGTGTAAAGGGTTCAATCACTTTTCCAATGAGTGCCCAAATAATAGGAAATACACTGGAAACAAGAGTTTGGCTGCAACACTTGATGAAACATATGATCATTATGATTCCGAAGAGGATGAAGGGTCAAGTGTAGCACTCTTGGGTGAATTATCAATGTTGAGGATTGTAGCAATACTCATATCAATCTTAATAATTTGGTTGATGATTCTTCATCAAAATCATTGGAGGATGTAATGGATTTTTCATATACTAATGAAATCTGTGTTAATGTTTCAGGTACTCTTTGTTTAGATGCTAATGTTGTTCCTAAATCATTCTCCAAACTAACATGTCCTTATTGTACCATTGAGGGTCACAGACTCACACAATGTTTCAAGTACAAATACAAACTAAGGTATGTCAATAAGCTGCAACAGAGGGCTAGTCGTTTGGAAAATGTGCTTAAACTTGTTCAAAAGTCCAATCCTGAGGTACACAAAGTTAACTATTCTTCTTCTAAAAGATTGATTGATTCAAAGGTTAAGGTAAAATCTCAAACGAAGAAAAGAGTCTGGGCTAAACGTCCCGTAAAGAAGGATATTACAAATTTCGTGCAGGAACCTAGTGATGAGCGCTCTAATGCTCACCTCAGCACAATTGAATTGTGTTGAAATGTGCATCTTGTATGATCTCCCTTAAAAGAGACAAGAACTGTGCACATCAGGGCTTTGGATCAAATTTGAACATTATTAGTTGGATGTCCATCTCTTATTTGTTCATCTTATTCTATATCTCAAGTAAAAGTATTGAAAATTTTGATCTGTATGGAAATTTAAGGAAGGATAAAAGTGACATTTCATTATTCGTAGGTTTTATGTATCTTATCTAGTACGTGAACTTTTAATATTCCGAAACCCTGCATAGTAAATATTTTCTACTTTAAGACTCATATCTCTTTCACAAGAAGTCTTGCTTGTTGAGCAATATATTTTTGTTTTCACAAATCCATTTTATTACTACGAATTATGGAGACTCCAAGCAAGACAAATTCTCATGAAATCTATGCTCCAATGGTTGTTGATACTCGTAAAACTAGAAAGGAACAAGAGATATCATATCCTTTTGACTCATCTCTTAAGAGGAAAAATAAGAATATGAAGAAACGTAGAGCGGATCGCTCCAATCATAAAAGGTTTGAAACTCTTCTTGAAGAACTTAAGAAAACCAAGAAGGGGGTGCAGGGACTGAAGATGATTCTACAAAATCTCTTAAACTACAAGAAGCACTTGTCAAACAACAACCTAAAAGGTTTGAATGAACTAACTCTTTCATTCATGAATCGTATGTTCATATTCCTGTCATTGATAAGGAGTTTGGAGATGATAAAGAATTTTTCAAAGATTTTAAGTACTAGGAAACTTCTTGTGAGAATTTATTCTTGCTTTCGAGAAGGATAACTAGGGTTTGGTATAGCATAAATTGTGATTACACAAGCTATTCCAAAGATTTTCATCTTGCATGTTTTTAGATTGATTTATTTAAATTCAAGAGTTTTGGGAAGATGAACTTGCAGTACGTAATCATTATTGGTTTAACATATTGCAAAGTCTTATGAGATATATGTGTCCTTTACTCTTTGTAAATTGAACTGATATCTCATATATGATCAGAAGTTAAATCTATTATGTTTTATAAACTAAAAACAAAACAAATTTTGTCAGAATTTTTCGCAGTATCGATCTACTTGTAATTACACTTTTGAAATATTACTGCATTGTACACTTTGTAAGATTTTCTTGTGTTGAGCCATACCGATTAAAATAATCTCTTTGTTCGTAACTGACGTTGAGATTAATTTAAGTCGATGTTCAAAATACAAATCCATGTGATATGTTAATGTCTGAAAAAATCCATCTTTTTCATTAAAGAAAGGTCACTCATGTTGTTCTCTTGGGAATGACATCAGATGGGGGAGAGTTCTTAAATGAAATTGTGCTTAATTGCTATATCTTTGTGGGGTATGTGGCTATGGAATTTAAAGGGGATACTTGTATCTTAAATCTCCTAGATGAGCGCTAAATATTTCGTATTATGTGATATCATCTAAATAAAAATTGATATGTAATTCCTTTAAGTCTTGAACTATCTTTTGGTTGTACTCGTTACGATCCCATGATTTTCGTTCTTTGCCAATTTTTGTTGACAAAAAGGGGGAGAATTAATTAGACGTTTCACACTATATACATATCGTTGACGTATCATTATGTAAAGGGGAGTGAATCAATATCTATAGGTTTCACATACTATGCAAAAGATTTAAGTATTGATTATGGGGGAGAAACATATCACTGTAGTATTACTTCGAAGTTGTGATACAATTGAACTTTGGAGAAGATAATAATACTATGTTTATGTATAAATACGATTGGGAATATTTGTTTTCAAAGTTGTTATACTACAGATATTCAACAACAATGATGCTGAGTTGAACACGTTTAGAATCATTGCAACTTGAAGTAACGAAGAATTCAAGGAGTTGAAGAAACCAAGGAAATCAAGCATGATAGATTCAAGGAGTTTTTGAAGATTTATTTTTAATCCATATGTATTGATAGTTTTGTCACTAAAATTGATAAATGGGGAGATTGTTAGAGCATTGCTCGGTCGAACTCACAACTGTTGTTATATCAAGCTTGTTATCAAATTTAGTTGATCAAAACTATGTCTTGATTTCTAGTTTACAATTAGTTAAGTCTCACATTAGGATAAAAGTATGTAGTTGAGAATCGGACATCACTGCGTTCTACCGTTTGATGGTGAAGATCAACCGAATCTTTTGGAGAACTTCTTCAACAAAAGGTAAGTGAAGATTGAACCACCTATTTTTCAAGTTATATTCATCCTTCTATCTATGAGACGATGTTGCATGACTAATTAGACTATTGCAAGCATATCAAGAATTTCGAGTCAAGTTTATCTTGGTAATTAGTTCTCGAAATAAATATGACTAAGCTTAATGAACATTTGTTCATACTTGATGAATTTTTGTTAAGAACAATTTATTGTTCATAATATAAATCGTGATTCAAGATTATCATTCGAAAATAGCCTGGAATAGTGGTATGTGTCATTGATGTTATTTGGGAATGTTTATAATTGATTTAGAGAGAAATATAGAACTATTATAACTCTGGTGTTGATGGTGGATTTTAGTTTAAGGCTAAAATTGTAAAAGCCAAAACTATGCGCTAACATCCTGCAAAGCATAAAGCCACTGATAAAGTGGAGAATACTTCTTCACTATAAAACTTATAGCATTACCAGTTAATGCATGACCAGCCTTGTATTTCCTGTACTACTCCATTCTCATTATTAGTGCGGGATGACGACTGAGTGATCGCTCTCAGCAGAGCAACACGAATCTCCAAGCATTAAAGAAAGAGGCATGTACGAAATACCCGTACATGCTACAAATCTCGGAGTGTTATACTAGCCCGATCGAGCATCTGGACTGTCTGTATCAGTCTCAGAAACGATCACGACCATCCAACTTCACCAGCATGATTGGATGGCTTAGATCAGATCCATAACCCCCAGGCAGGTATTGGAGTATTCACCACCGACCCAATGCGGGCCCCGCATGGTCGGCCTCCCCAAAAGGGTAGCATGGCTTGCCAATTCGTCCAGCCAAAGCAGCGTGGGCGAGAAATCCTAAATTAGGGTTTGCAGCACATTACATATGTCGCAAATCAGTCTCAACCATCCATCTTCGCAGGCATAGATGGAGGGTGTAGATGTAGATTCCAAGGACCCAGAGCATGTCAACATAAACACCGTGGGCCCGCCTACATACATGACCGATCGATCAGGATCAAACATGGATGGTCGTCCCAATTCGTGCGCCCAAACAAGGCATGACGCACGACTGGCAAAACCCTAATTAGGGTTTTCGATCACGAGCGTCCATTTTCACATGATCGAACAAAGTGTCTAGGAGTCGATTAAGCAGGTCCAGTGAGTATCAAAACGATCACTGTGGGCCCATATATTTCCACACCCGATCGGCCAAGGCATATCATGCCTGGTCGTCTCGATTCGCGCACCCAAACTAGGCATGGTCACACCTCCCAATTGCAAACTAATCTCGACCACTCAACTTTGCCGGACAAATTGAGTGGCTCAGATCACGTTTCTATGGGGTATTAAGGTATGGACGTGTACACCAGCCCGTCGTCTGTATACCAGACTAATCGGCCAAGACCGACCAAGCATGTTCGTCGCGAAACGCGCGCCAGAAGTTGGCATGACGCGCGACTTTTGCGGCACCGGATTTCTGTCGCAAATCGATCTCAACCACTCAACTTCGTCGGACAAATTGAGTGTCTTAGATCACACTTTCACGAGACAATGAGGTACGGGCGCCTACACCTGCATGCCGTCTACACGCATGCACGATCGGCCTGACCAAAATTGCGTCCCAAGCTTGGTTTCGACCAAGATGAAGAGTGATGCTTGCGCACCTCTTCATAAACCCTAATTCCACTAACGGTCACAGATGAGTGTCTCAAAGATCATCTCTTCTGTTCAACTTCACCTGCTTGGTTATACAATCCTGGTCCGGAGTTAACTGGTCAATGAGGTGTTGTGGTGATTACCATCCGCCACTCTACCACACCAAGTGATCGGTCAATTTAGGACTTACTTGTACAACCCCAAACGATCACTTGAAGATGGATAGACACACATCTATTTTAAGACGCTTAATCGTGACTTACTCCATTAATCCTTAGAACAGCGATGCTTCATACATGCTGAACATATTCGATGCATTACATGCGTAGAATTCACGTGATATTTTACAAGTATCAAATTCCAAATAACTTAGTTATTTAACCTAGCATTACATGCTACCTTCTGTGGGTCCCACGATCCACACACTCGAGACATCCATCATGTCACAAACTGGGGGATACATATTGGGGTATTGGTCTGGCGGTTTACAGCATGCAGCGCACAACGCGCCATCACAAGAACGTGTCAGGAAGTCATGGACGGTTAGTGATGATGGGAGAAGTGGGCAAGACTGATCGTGTAACACTAACACCCGCAACTCCACTACTCCATCACTTCACTTTCTCCACTTCCCACGAGATACGTGAGTAAGGCTCAATGACTTGTATAAATAGGTTCTCCTCCCTATTTCGACAAGACAAGACAATAGAAGCAAGTGTTGATACAACCGTATTCAAACACCGGAACTGATAGCTTACATTCTGCAAGCCAGTTCAGCTTTCTGATACAAGTCATACATAGACAACACCTTCAAAATATCAACACATTCTTCGCTTCCCTCCCTAAGATCAACCCCATCTCCTTCACTTTGTGACCGAAGCAAGTCTGGAACGGTCATTTCTTGGTTTTGCCCAGAATTGTACAGATTGATTTCTCGAATCACAAGCACTCCCGCGCAGTGCATTTGTTTAGGGTTTAGATTAATTCCTCATCCATACACCCCAAATTACCAAATTCGGCAGGAATAGTTTTCACCCATAAACATCTGGATATAGGACAGTATGCATACTAGTTCATATACCAGGAAAATTGTTATAGGTCTGGAGACGCAATACATGTACCCAATACACGTACTGGAGTATCTATATGTCGACAACAAATTTTGGTACACATACCCGGTATCCATACCATAAAAAGTCCGTTGCTCATGAACCAGAAATAGTACGCATACCGTAAAGAAATTGTTGGTTTTGAAACCGGTGTGGTATCCATACCCGGTGCGCAAACCGGAAAAATTATGTGAGTCACTGAACTCGTTTTTATTTTAAAGGTACACATACCCGGTATATGTACCATGACAAAAGCAGTCACGAACAAGTTAGAGTACACGTACCTAGCAGTACTTGCCATCTCGAATATTTTCAGATGCACAAAAATTATTTTCGTGAGATAATTGGCATTTGAATAAATCTATAAAAACACTATATAGATATGATTGATCACATTATAACCTATGCTTGTGACTCAAACTTAAAGTCTTAAGTGTTACATGAAAATGATTAAGTTTATGGTTCAATCGACAAGTTTCGACTAGCTGTCCATGAACAATGTCTTTGTAAACGGTTCGTTTACGGTTTATCCTTACCAGATTGTATATCTTGGTATGTTAATCTCATTTCAAATATTCATTTAACATTGGATATTATTTGTTTGGTTCCAAAGCTATGTTAGCTTAAACCTAAAGCAACCTACACTCTGAAAGTTTATATAAGGGAAAACCTCAAGCAACTGGGATCTTTGAATCCCTGACACTATTCTTTGTGTGTCCTAGTTATAAATTGGAGTCGTCCTCTACCTAAAACCCTTCTAGGGTTTAACGACTAAAAAGATTTCACCTAGGGGTTCGTGAAGCCAGGTTCAACTATCTTTTACCTTGATAGTTCGAGTATCCTGATCTTGTTTTGATTGTTGAGATGCTCACTCAAACAAGATAAATAGAAATTGCGAAGTTATATTCGTCTCAGACTTTGTGATTCCACAAGTTTAATACTTGTGAGGTAAATAATAATCTGGGTTGATCTTCGGGAAGCATAAGTTCGGATTTTGAGGTTAGCTAAACTTTGTCTATTGATATCGATTTCCAGTCTCACCTTGATCTAAAATCAGAAAGGAAATGACACATAGGCTTATCTGCGGGAGGCAAATTGGTTTAAAGTATGTAATTGAGTTGAAGCAACTCAGAGGCTGTAAAGGATGCCAAATAAGGGAATCAATTGCGCCGAGTCCTGCTGGGATTCAACAGGCGTAAGGAGCGTGACTATAACTGAATTACTGTGAGGTTTTAATTCGGTCTCAACTACATTCCAGTCCGAAGTTAATTGATAGTAGGCTAGTGTATGTAGCAGTTTAACAGAATTTGGTGTTCAATCTGGACTAGGTCCTGTGGTTTTTCTGCATTTGCGGTTTCCTCGTTAACAAAATTTCTGGTGCCTATGTTATTTTTTTTCCGCATTATATTGTTTATCTTTATAATTGAAATATCAAAGGTTGTACGTAAATTAATCAAAGTAGATACATCTGTCTTTGTTTGTTGGATACTACTTGATTAATTCTTGGATATTAATATTTAGAATCGTTCAAGCACTCTTTCACATAAATCAGGTTCACAGACTTGTCTCTGTGAACTTTATGATTGTGTGAGAAAGAGATATAACTCTAAATATTATTCCTTGATTGAGATTCATTAAGTTGAACTCTCGGAATTGTATTTAACTTTTGTCCATACAGGTTGCCTAAGAAAAAGTTGGTGGTGTATTTTTGTACCCCCACGTTTTCAGATTGACAGAGCAACTTCATATGAGGATCTGTTTTTCCTTCTTAATGTAATGCTTTCAAGACCTCGATATGAACTCAACAGCTTAAGAATGCAAATCTCATCACATCTTCGGAGATTTTGGGATTGTTACTTTCTGAAGAATCTAGAGTTAATTCTGAGAACATGGTTGATCTCACTACTGCTTCTGTGAGTGTTACTCAGAAACATAATTCTTCTCCTTCTGCAAATCTGTTTGACCAACAATATTCAGGTGCTCCAATTTATCCACACAATGATTACCATCACTACTCAGGTAATCCATATCATTATAATTTTGATCCTTAAAATTGGTATAACTCTCCTAATCTTGGTAATTTTGGAAGATCTGGCAATTTTGGTTTTAGAGGAAATAAAAATGTTGGTAGATTTAGAAGTGGATTTAGAGGTGGTAGAAACTTTTCAGGTGAAAGATTTAGTCGATCTGGTGGACCACCCCAATTTTCATACTCCTTATAAGTACAACTACTATATTGAGTGTCATATCTATAAGAAACCAGGTCACTCAGCTACTGAATGCAGATACATGTTCACAACTAATGATAACTCAATGGTGCAAGCTTATCATACATCTTATCATTCATATGATGAAGAATTTGATGATTTCTGATGCCGTAAACCTGAAGCATTTGCTATTTACAACGAGGATTTATCTTCTCATGAGTTAGACAACATGTTACTTCAGATTTATCAAATTTGAATTTGCATTCTGAATACCAAGGCACTGATCAAGTGCGTATTGGCAATGGATCAGGTTTGTACGTTACTCATGTTGGCTCCTCTATTTTACTCAATGATTTTGTTAAGTTGAATATTTCTAATGTTTTTCATGTGCCATCTATTACCAAGAATTTGATTTATGTACTTCAATTTACCAAGGAGATATGTTTCTTTGAATTCTATTCTGATAAATTTATTATTAAGGATATGGTTACCCACAAGATCCTGCTACATGGCCTTGTTAAAGATGGTTTGTATCATATGGAGTTCGCATCTTCTCAACTCAAGCAAGCATTAAATTCTGGAGTTTCCTCATCAATAAGTTGGCACAACAAACTTGGTAATCCAGCATATCAGACTCTCAAGCATGTTATGGATTCTGTAGATGAGGTTATTGATTCTCATTTATCAGCTACTATTTGCTCTTCTTGTCAGTCATCCAAAATCCATTCTCTCCCTTATCCTAGTGGTTCAAGAAATGATGTGTATGGTCCTTTAGACTTAATACATTCAGATGTGTAGGTATCACCTTTGTGTTCTATTAATAGTTACAAGTATTATGTGTGTTTTATTAATTCCTTTAATAAATTCACTTGGTTGTACCCTTTAGCTTATAAATCTGAAGTATTTGAAAATATTTATTAAATTCAAAACTCTTGCAAAGAATCAGCTTAACAAAAAAAAAATCAAATTTATTCAATCTGATTGGGGAGGTAAATACATAAATGTCTTAACTTATCTGGATTCCCGTGGTTTAGGACATAAAGTTTCTTCCCCTCATGCTCATGCTCAGAATGACATAGTTGAAAAAAAACATAGACATATTATATAAACTGTTTTGCACTGCTTCATCACGTTTCATTACATTTATCCTTCTGGTCTTATGCCTTTTAAACTGCAAATTTCTTAATAAATAGCCTACCAACACCAACTCTACATAAATTGTCACCTCTGGAATCCTTATTTCAGTTCAAACCTGCACACATTTGGTTGTGCATCTTATCCATATATCATAAGTTTCAACCACCACAAACTGCTAGAACCAAGATCTGTTTAATGTATCTTTCTTGGTTACAGTCATATGCACAAAGGTTGACTGTAAATTTCCTTATACCACATTGTTCAATTCTGACTTATCCAGTAGGGCTACTTTGTCAACTATATATGTCTTTTACACCTTCAGTTATACCTACAAGTACTTTTCCGGCTGCTTCTAATATAACTTCTATTCCTAATTAAGTGAGATGTGCATTCATCTAGTACAAGTGTATCTACTTCAACACAAGCTACTTCTGATCGATGCTATTGCAGCTCCTTCTCCAACTGTTATAAATGTACACTCAATGGCTACAAGAGGTAAAATGGGAATTTCTAAACCTAATCCAAGAATTTTTTACTTCAAAAGTTTAATCTGTCTGTGAAGACATTACAGTGCCAACCTGCTACACTGAAGCTTGTAAAGATCCGAATTGGAGAGTTTCTATAGATAAAGAGATCATTGCTTTATTGCAGAATGAAATACTTCTTATTTCAGGACAAAGTGTAATTAGTTGCAAGTGGACTATCAAAATCAAGAAAAGAGCAGATGGATCTATAGAAAGGTATAAGGCAAGATTGGTTGCCAAAGGCAAGTAAAGGGAATTGATTATCAAGATACATTCAATCATGTGGTCAAGCCAACAACTTCACACATCATTCTTTCAATCTTTATCTACAAGAACTGGCAGATAAGAGAACTGGATGTAAAGGATGCTTTCTTGCATAGTCATTTTCCTGAAGATGTTTTTATGATGATTCAACCACCAAGATATTTTGATAAACTATTTCCTAATCACGTGTGTAAACTTTAGAGATCTGTCTATGGCTTAAAACAAGCACCAAGGAGTTGGTTTGAGAGATTGAGTCAGTTTCTCATTAAGAATGGTTTTGTTTCTTCAAAAGCTGACACATCTCTATTTTACAGGGTAAACAGTACAGCTTCTCTTTATATTCTAATATATGTGGATGACATTTTGGTCGCAGGAAGCTCTACTTCTGAAATGGACCACTTGGTTATTAGTTTATAACATAGAGTTTGTTATTAAGGATTTGGGTGAGCTTCATTTTTTCTTGGGTATTCCTTTTTTTTTCTTTTGATATAAAAAACAGAATTAATATTAATAAGCACAGTCATGCTGAATATTGTTTAAAAAGAATGAAGGGGGTTTTCCAAACCAAGTATCAGAGATACCTTCCTTTATACCATGTTTAGCAAGACTATCTGCACACTTATTAGCCTGTCTATTTGTGTGCTTACATGACCATAAATCAAAAGAAGGTAAAAGAAACTTAATGTCATCAACAATCCCTCTTGACTCCCAAGGAACATCAGATTCTTCCCCCTGGATTTCTCTAGCTAGAGCTTGGTAATCAACTTCAATGTCAATCATTTTAAACTTCCACCTTATTGCAAACTTTAATGACTCCAGAACCGCCAAGCATTCGAGTTGTTTAGGTCCCGATGCTACTTGATAGTACTTGCAGGCTGAGGCTAAGTGAGTACCTGCAAAATTCTGAAAAATCAGTCCATATCCACCCTTTTTAGTTACATGACAGAAAGATTCATCAGTATTCAATTTAACAACATCCACTGGTGGAGGTAACCATTTAATATTAAGAGCCTTTCTAGTATACTGGGGATTAGACATGCAGACAGATTTAGAGTCGCTAATGAACTTATTAATTCTATGTAAGAGTTGATTAGGAGTAGAGATTTTGTTACTAAAGACAACACAACATATGTCTTTCCATAACTTCCAGCTGATGACTGCCATTTTTATAATCAAGTTCTGGTCAGAGTTAAGAATACAACTAGAAATCCATTATTTTGGTTGTACCCATTCATGATCTGAGATAATGTAACCAGATCCAAACCAAACATCCCTTGCAAAGGGACAGTCAAGAAGAATGTGCATTGTTGTCTCCATCACACAGCCACACCGTCTACATTTCACATCTTCTTGAGGAAATCTTCTGCTTAACCTTTCTTTAGAAGATATAATATCTTTTGCACATTTCCACAGGAATAACTTGATTATAGGAATCAAGGGTAGGCTCCAGATTCTTTTCCAGAAATTTGTATTGTCAACCAAGGGATGATCAGCTCCATTGTGATACTTGAGATTGTATAGGGCCTGGTATGCAGACTTGACAGTAAAACAACCATTTTTAGTTCTAGTCCAAACTAGTTTATCTTAACTTTGTAGAGGAATTCTTATGTCCAAGATTTTCTGAGCAACTTCCTGATTGAAAAGATGATAAACAATATCTTCCTTCCAGCATTTATTTGTTGAATCAATAAGTTCAGCAACATACTTGTAGTCTTGAGGATTAACTGCAACTACATCTGGAGACAGAGGACCATTAAGTGAAGGCACCCACTTGTCCTGCCATATTAAGATTTTCTCACCATTTCTTACTGACCAAAAACTGTATTTGTAAATGAACTCAAATTCTGAGCTAATACTCTTCCAAGACCATGTAGAGTCTGCCTTTTTAGGGGCATGAAGATGATCATGATTTTTGAAATATTTTGCCTTAAGAGAGCCACCCCAAAAGCTATCCTTCACTGTACAAAGTCTCCAAGCAGACTTAGAAAGTAAAGCTTGATTAAAAAATCTCATGTCTCTAAAGTTGAGACCTCCATCATCATAAGTTCTGCATATCCCAGACCAAGAAGTAGGATAAAAGCCTTTCCTAGCCGGTTTGTTCCACCAATAATGCAGTTGAAGAGAGTTAATTTTATTGATTGTATCTTCTGGAAGCTTGAAGGAAGTCATCTGATGAAGAGGCACCGAATTTAACACATTCTTAACCATCGCTGATCTACCAGATTGTGATT
Organism: Papaver somniferum; assembly: GCF_003573695.1. NCBI lineage: Eukaryota > Viridiplantae > Streptophyta > Magnoliopsida > Ranunculales > Papaveraceae > Papaver > Papaver somniferum. The sequence continues at coordinate 67,810,110 of NC_039366.1, read as the reverse complement.
GCAACTTATCACACCAGATTGATAGTCTTCTATCCATGTTTTTGATGAGAAAATTAAAGGAGACTTTCTTCTTTTTAGTTAGAAACAATGGAATGCCAAGGTATTTCTCCCCAGGGTTCATTCTCTTGACATTTAGAATACTAATAATGTCATGGGCCGCATGATTATCCGTTCCTTTGCTGAAGGATATGATAGACTTTTGATAGTTTAAGAGCTGACCTGAAGAAGAGATGAAGGCATTAATAATAATCTGCAGATTACTTATGTTGTCAAGATTAGCTTTTACAAAGATTAAACAGTCGTCTGCAAACATCAAATGACTTATAGGTGGAGCTCTTCTAGCAATCTTGATACCTGATATTTTCTTTGAGTATTCTGCAGCCACCATTTCACGAGAGAAGGCTTCCATGGCAATAATGAAGAGATAAGGAGATATTGGATTTCCTTGTCGTATGCCTCTGGTTGGATGATATAGAGCGCAAGGTGATCCATTAAGTAATACAGAGATTTCTGTGGTTGATATGCACTGATAAATGAGTGAACACCACTTCTCACCAAAGCCCACTCTCTTCATAACTTCTGTAATGAAACTCCATTCTTGCCTGTCAAATGCTTTTGACATGTCTAGCTTTAATGCCAAAAAGTTGTCACCTTTCTTTTTTCTTTTGAGTGTATGAATAGTCTCATGTGCAAGAGAGATGTCATCCAAGATCAGTCTACAAGGTACATAAGCTGACTGAAGGGGAGAAATCACCTTATCAGGGAGAAACTTCATATGTCTTGCCATTATTTTAGATATGAGCTTGTATATGGTATTGCATAATGCAATCGGCCTGTAGTCAGAGGGAGAACTTGGAGTTTTAACTTTCGGAACCAACATCAGTCATGTTTGATTTAGCTTCTTGCTAAGATAACCACTCTTAAAAAAGTCTTGAACCATAGCTACAACATCTTCTTTGAGAACTTCCCACTGAGTGATATAAAAGACCGGTGGAAAGCCATCCGGACCTGGAGCTTTCCATGGGTCCATGCTTTTTAGAGTATCGAAAATCTCACGTTCAGATGGTATGGATAATAACATTTCATTTTCTTGAGGAGTGATAACTTGAGCAATGTGCTGTAAGAAGTCTTCATCCAGTTGGGGGTTGGAAGTGGAACTAATATCTTGAAAATGAGAAGTAAGAATAGTAGAAAGTGATGCTCTTTCTGAAACCCATTCACCCTTCTTGTCTTGTAATGCATCGATTCTGTTTCTCGACCTTCTTCTATTTGCATTTGCATGATGCAACTTTGAGTTATTATCAACATCTATAAAGAAAGTGTCTTTGTTTTTCTGCATCCAGAATTCCCTTTTTATTTCTTCCCACCTTTGTATTTCCTGCTCAACTTCTAGAATAGATGAAGTATTATTTTGAACAATAGCTGACATATGTAAAGAATCCAGCTTAGAATGAAGATTTTTAATATTTGTTTCTATATGGCCGAAGGATTCTTTGCTCCACAAGCTAAGCATTTTCCTAGTAATATACAACTTCTGATTTACTTTATAGGCTGACCTGCCTTAATATTCTCCCCCCAAGCTTTCACGATTTGATCTTTGCAAGTAGCATCTTGTAACCAATAAGAGAAAAACTTCCAATTTCTACCAGAGTAATCATCAGATTTATATAAACTCAAAAGAATGGGTGTATGATCAGACTCTAGCTGGGTTAAATGAGACAGTTTTGAGTCTGGAAAATGAATAATCCAATCATCATTATGCAAAACCCTATCTATTCTAGATTTAATTTTACCTGTGCCATGCTTATTATTAGACCAAGTATAAGGCTTTCCATTATAATGTAAATCAATCAAACCAACGTCATGAATACATTTTGCTATAGATGGAGAGGTAGAGATCGAAGGTGTGTTTCTACCACATCTATATGAGGGGTCAAGAATTATATTAAGATCTCCCAAAAGCACCCACGGATGGGAAACTTCTAATCCTAATTTCCTAATAAAGTTCCATTGATTTTTCTTTTCATTTGGATGACAAGATCCATAGACACAAGAAAGGATCCATTCTGGTTTAGAGGGATCGCTCTTAACCAGGAAATGTATCATATTTTTAGAAGAGTGGACTATTTCTAATTCAAAACCATCCTTCCATAAGAGGAGGAGTCCACCTGAAAGTCCTACAGAAGGTTCAAAAGCTATATTTGGAAAGTCAAGGCATCTAGAGAGTCTGAGGATTTTGTCTGAGTTATCTTTTGTTTCCTGGATAAGAATAATATCAGGATTATGCATTTTAGACAAATTCTTTAAATGATTCCTAGTCTTAATGTCTTTGAAACCTTGACAGTTCCAAGCAATAATCTTCATACTGAAACCAAAATGTAGTTCAACAAAAACTATGGATGGTAAATTTAAAGCAAAACAGAATAGAAAATTTAACCAGTTAAGACTAGAAAAATATACCTTAGAATGATCCCCGATGCATTCATTCATGCGTACAGAAGATATTATCGCAGAATCATTCGAATCCATCATCATGTTGTTTTGCTGGTCCATATTAGAAGCATCATTCCCAAGATAAGTAACAGGTGGTTGGATGTGTATATTATGTGGGTTCATAGAAGGCTCATGATTTAGAAGTGAATTTCTCATCCGTTTGACATTTCTTGAGTCACCGATGTTCTCAGCATCAACTAGCTCTTCCTCCATAGGATTGGGAAGATTATGGACTTCATCCACCTTGTCTTCATTTTCCTTCACCTTGTCTTCATTTCCTTCTTTCAGGAAAGCTTCATACTCAGCATGAGATAAGCTGTCCAAATAGAGTAAGTAAGACCACTCCTCACATTTGTCATCCTGATGATCAATTACAAAAAATTTTGGGAATATGTTTTTTGGTTGGGGTTCCCAATGATATATGATCCACACGTCTTCTCCAGATGCAGTCTTCCACCATCCTCCCCTATGAAGGGGTTTCTGAAGATCAATTTCAATTCTGGCCTTCACAGTATTGCCTGCACGAGGTCTGCAGTTCCTTGGATGTGTCGAAATTTTTCTTCCCATGAAACTTATAGCCTCATCTATTACAACGACATTCATATGCTCCAGTTTTAAGTATTTGAAGTGAAAATCTGATTCTTGAACTTGCAGAGGAATGTTATCATTGTATTTTTGAACATGAAAAAGAACACCATCAACTAGCCATGGCCCGTCAGCTATCACTTCATCTCTCTCAGTATCGTTATTCAGCCTTACTAACATAAGATTATGTCCCTTAACTCTAATTGCCTTGTTTCGATATCTACCCCAAAGAGAGTTTATTTCAGAGTTAATAACCCTCATTTTCATCATATTCTTATCTATTAGTTTTCCTAAGATACCAAAAACCCATTATCCTGCAGCTTCATTGATTATTTGTGCTGATCCCACTGTTCTTCTTTGGTTGACAGACATATCAATATTTGCCTGTCTTAGTTGACGTGAGAGCTGGTTGATTCGGTCATTCTGAGGTGCAGACATAACTTCTGATGAAGAATAGGCTAGGCAATGCTCTCTAGAGGTTTGGTTTTTAGGATATAAGATGTTACATTTTTCTCTAGTATTTATATACCCATGAACAATATATGGTGTTATTATGGAGGATAGTTTATCCTGGGAAACCCTATATTCCAAAGGTTTTGGACATAAATTAGGATCTTCTATGTAACTAAAAATATAGCCATAGAATCCGTTTGAGTAAGATAAATATTTTGAGAAAAAAGGAAACAAAAGACACAGCTGTAAATTTCTGGAATGGATACCGGAATCATGGGGGTTAATTGGCTGAGATTTAGGGACCGGAAAAGTTTGACTGAGTTGATTGACTTGGATCAGAGTTTGAAGATAGTAATGAAATTGATCATGATGAATAATCAGCTCGAGGTTAGGTATATCTCGAGTGAGAGATGGAATGAAAATCACTTCATAAGATTTATATTCCTGAGATGTTTGTACGATGGATAAAGGTGGATGAAGAATACCTTCTGAGCTACTGTATTGGACCATCATCAACACGATAATGGTTAGCACCACTGCTGGCCACACCACTGTTATTTTTTCAGCTGCAAAATTCATGTTAACTTCCACCACTGGTTCCCACAGAATGAATGATCAGAGACCTGCAAGATTTTAGAAACCCATTAATAAAGATTTAGAAATCTTAGTAAGTTAAGAAAGATTGACAAATTATTTAAAATTAGAATCATTGATTAGTTCCACAACAATCTAAATCTAAATGAACCTCAACAACATAAAGATATTGTAGAGTGATTAGAATTTTAAACTGAGAATCTAAAGGAGAACAAAATCAACAAATCAAAGAAAGATCTGAAATTGATGGTGAGGGGTTCTTCGTCTTCCAGTTCTTCGACAATAGATCATCAGGATGTACTGCGTGAGATCTTTTTTCATCTTCGTCTTCTAGTTCTTGGGTATTCAAGCTACCAGGAATTTTGCAGATGATGCAGTATGTCACTAATCTATTGATCAAGACTAAAATGAATGCTGCAAAGTCTTTTTCTACTCCTGTAACATCTACTACTTTAGATATCGCTTCTCCTCCTTTTGAAGATCCTGTTTTATATAGAAGCACATTTGGTGCTCTTCAGTATTTACCAGACCTGATACAACATATGTAGTTAATAAGACTTGTCAGCATATGCAAAACCCTTCAGATGCAGATTGGTCAGCTATCAAAAGAATATTGAGGTATTTACAAGGTACTGTTTCTTATGGGTTACAGTTTAGAAGGTCTATCTCTCTTCAGTTGTAGGCATATTCAGATGCAGATTGAGCTGGTGACATGTCTAACAGACGCTCTACAAGTGGCATGGCTATATTTCTTGGTCCCAACTTGATTTCTTGGTGCTCTAGGAAACAGAGATTGTTTCTTGATCCAGTATAGAAGTTGAATATCATGCTTTAGCTGATGAAACCTCCGAAATTGTTTGTGTAAACTGTCTGTGTGTGTTATGGAATCAGATAATTCTTTAGTGTGACAACTGAAAGATAACAGTTATTGTGCATGTTAATAGTTGGCTAGGACGGTCACCAGTTAAACCCGCTTAAATAGCCTGTAGCTTTACCTTTCTGTAACAAGAAATTAGAATCAAGAAATGAAAAACAAATCAGATAAGATTGTCTAGACATCATCTCTTTCTACAAGCATTATCCCGTATGTGACCGAGGGTCTCCCCACAAAAAATCTCACGCGTGAAAGGAATTTGGGTAATGGGTTTCTTCTAACCATAGGTTTCTCTCATGGGATTTTGCTCGTATAGCATCAGTGATAACTTTGGGTCTCGTCCATCCCGGCACTCCGATTTGGATTTTTCCCATTGACCGGTGATATATAACTGTCAATAATACCCTCTCCTTAAAGACGTGTCTTCTCCTTATAGACTTTACTTATACTATACCTTTTATATTTTGATTGGTAAATATTCAGTTTCCTTATTTCCCAAAGAGGTTAACATTTGAGATAAACCCTAAAGAAAATCGATCATTCTTTCAACACTTTATGCTGCAACTTCTGCTAGATTAATTACCAGCGTTACCAAGGTAAGATTTGCAAGAGTTTTATGTATACGAGATCTCTTATTATTGCTTATCTCGAATCTTGGTTTGAATTTCGTTGACCTTCTATTATTAAAGGGTTACTCTAGCCGCCGACGAGAAGTCACATAGTTGAACTTCCGACGACATTCAAATTTATTTGGAAGATTGAAAACTTTTCTAAGTTGTACATGAACAACGAAGTAAATCACTACTCGGATGTTTTCAGTGCTGGCGGTGCTAAATGGTAGTGTTTTCCTTCTAAATGTTTATTTCATCTTTTCATTTCCGATTTGATTAACCCTCACCATTTCTTGCAATTTCAATAGGAAGGCACAGATTTATCCTAAGGGAGATGGAATAGTGTTTGATCACTTATCAGTGTACCTTTACTGTGTGGAATCGACCAAATATCCGGTGAATGCCGAGTGCAGTTTTGCAATTATTTGTCAAACTAATCCTTGTAACACCGTCACAAAGACGAACAGTATATACAATTCTCGATCGACTTTTTCCTTGAAATAATGCTTTGTTGGTTATCTAGTACTCCCTCCGTTCTTTTTTAATAGGCCAATTTTATTTTTAGCGAAATTTAAGGAAATTAAGAGAACTAATCATTGAAAGTGGTCCTTATGACACTTGTCAATAAAAAAAATGAAGTGAAATGGTCCCCATGACACTTGTTAGCAAAATAAGTAAAGTGAAGTGGTCCACATGACACTTGTCATCAAAAGAAGTTAAGAGAAAAGTGGTCCCAAAAAATAAAATAACATTTGACTTTCCCAATTAGGAAACTGGCCTATTTTTTTGAAACTTTTATTTATAGAAACTGGCATATTAAAAAAGAACGGAGGGAGTATATTGTTACAATGGAAAACATTTCAGGGAATAAGTAACATAAAGTCTTGACCTTTAATTTATTGGTTTTGCAGGAGGGGAAAAACATTTTGCGAGTAGTATCGGCGGACGTGGTGTTTTGAGGATTTTTCCTCTTAGTCTACTTCATGACTCGAACACAAGATATCTTGTAAACGACACTTGCCAGATTAGAATTGAAATTACTTGTATGATTGCTGCAAATGCCGAGAAGCCTGGTAAAGAAGAACCCCATTCATAACTTCCAAGCAAAAATGCTTGAATTTGCTGTTTGGTTTAAGCTTTTAAGTAGTTTGGTCAGGGTTTTACTTTCATATGAAGCTGGAAATGTTAACAAAAATTAGAAAGGGAAACCATGAGAGTATTTTTAATCTTCATTGTATTTTCTGATCTCTGGTGAATTAGTACCATTTTAAATTGCTTCAAAGAACATGAATGTTGATTCAAAATTTCAAATTTAATATCGGTGGATCCCCTCAAACCCTTTCAACGCGTCTACCAAATTTCCACAAAACTGAAAAGTTAAGAAATAGTGGTTATTCCTTTTAGCAATGTTTCGGTACATATCTCTGTTAAACAATTTGAGCTACACAAAATTAATTAAATAGACCAAAATCAATAATTTCTGGGTGAAAAAGACATATAAAATTTGATATTGTTTAAATGGACGAGAATGTAAAAATAGTCAGGTTGTAAACAGTTTCATCCTATCCATTTTCAAATCGGAAAAGGGGTCATTTGTCCAAATATTTTTAAAACACGGTTCAAATGGACGAGTAAAAATTATTACGGGTGAAATGGACAAAAAAAAATAGGAAGAATGAAACTGGATTCATTCTGGTTTAAACTTAAAAAAGAGGGAGGATGAAACTGGATGCATCATGATATAAATTAAAAATAAGAAAAAACATTTGAAAATTGGTGGGATGAAACTGTTTACATCCTGACTATTTTTACATTTTCGTCCATTTAAACAGTATCAAATTTTACATGTCCACTTCACCCAAGAATTGTTGATTTTGGTCTTTTTAACAAATTTTGTGTTTTCAAATACTTTTTCTTATTTTTAATTTACATTAAGATGCAATCAGTTTCATCCTCGCTCTTTTTTAAGTTTAAGCCAGGATAAATCCAGTTTCATTCTTGCTATTTTTCTGGTGTCCACTTCAACTATATTAATTTTTACTCGTCCATTAGAACCATGTTTTAAAAATATTTGGACAAATGACTCATTTTCTGGTTGTGTTATGGTACGGTCAACTGGGCCTACGGTTAGTCCACCGAACGGAGGAATTCCTGCATCTTCATCAACTTCATGACACTAGAAAAGGATATATAGTGACATCCACTTGCGAGATTACAGATTAGAGTTGAGATTACTTGTGAGATTGCTGCAGATGCCGGGCTGGCTGTTGGTAGCTGGACTTGGCTTCTACTGGTTTATAATTTTGGGTCTCGTCCAACCCCGCATTTTGACTTGGATTTAACCCATGGACCAAAAGATAAGACAATAAAACCCTCCACTGAAAGTCATGGGCAAATGTGGACTTTTAATATAACCCACTTTTCTTTTATTTATTTCACCTCATTTCCAGGTTAACACTCGAGATAAAACCCTAAGCAGAATCACTCTTTCTTACCTTTGCGTTTCCTTCTACAATCAAAGGTTTAGTTGCAAGCCTGCAACTTCAACCAAGGTAAGATTTTTGCTTCACCCCCTCCTTTTTTTGCTTTGATATGTAAGAATCTTGATCTAGTACTGTGTATTTAGTCGTATGTTTGATGCTATGATTCGTAGATCCTATGTTGTTCAGTTTGTACACTAGGTTATATCTTGCATGCGTGTGGCCATGTAAGCTTTCTAGCTCAATCACCCGTATCTTTGGGATACAGCATTTGGTTTATTGTCTTTTTTTATAGCAATCATGAACTTACATGTGCCTGTTATGCATTTTTTTTTAATTTCAATGAGAAATTAAAATTGTAGCTGAGTTTTGACTCTACCGCACCATGAGGGAAACTTTATATAGAGGGGAGTTTCAGTAAATCTTAGAGCATCTTATTATTCAGATTGATCAGTAAGGCGTTATTTGGTGAGATGTATTAGTAATCTGACACGTAGTTTCCTCTAGCAGTATTTACTCTAACACCAAAGTGGCTGAAACAGTTGGCTTCTGTTGTTTGCAGTAGAAATTGTGCACACAATGTACAATGTTTAGTACCCGATTAGGCCACAAAAATTTGTATGTCTGAGGATCCAGTTGCTAAGTATCGCCCCCCAAATCTCACGAGTCTCACAATCGTACTTGCAGTTTGAGTAGATTGACGTCTTTCTAATTTCTAGTACATAGATTACATGTGTAAAAGCACACTTGTTTCTTTTTGTAACTATGCTGATCAGTTCTATCATTTTATCTTGTTTGTTATGACTAGCTAGATAGCTTCTTAAAGGGATAGTGGTAATCAATGGCAACGGGCCAGTTGGTTGAACTTCTTTCTACATGTAAATATATTTGGAAGATTGAAAACTTTTCTTCGTTGAGCAACAAAGTATCACAGTACTCTGATATTTTCAATGCTGGCGGTGCTAAATGGTATTATGTTCGACTACTTACACTTCCATATATACCTTGTATTTCACAACAATTTGCTTTTGCTTACTGTACATATTTCTGTTCTTGACTAATCCTCACAATCAGTTGCGATAATATTTCATTAGGAAATTACTGCTTTATCCAAAGGGATGCAAGAATGTGTATGATCACTTATCATTATTCCTTGTCCCTGTGGACTTGAGAGATTTGCCAATCCATGCGGAGTTCAGTCTTGCCGTTACCAATCAAACCAATCCCACTGACACTAGAAAACTCGGTAACAGTTCTTTTTCTTTTTAATGAAATGGAGTTTTAAAACTTTCATACATAATTGTAAGGTACATCTACAGAAACCAAGTTTAACAGCATTAGGGAATTCTGAAACATTTGTGTATGTGGATTTTGATTTTGTTCTGCAGAAGTAGAATATCAATTCACAACGGCCCTCGGATTTGGTTCTTCGAAATTGTTCTCTTAGTAAGCTGTACGACTCCAGTGCAGGATATCTTGTGAACGATGCTTGTGAGGTAAGAGTTGAGGTTACTTGTAAGGTCACGGCAAAAGCAACAGATGATAAGGTTCCAGAGGTAGTTCTTGAAAACAAAACTAAACCAAGTGTTGAAAGTAGTTTGCTATTTGGGGAGCATCTTAGTGCCGGACAAGCGTTTGAGGGTGAGCGAGGTAACCGTGAAGGTAATGAACTTGGAGGTGAGTTATATGAAGACATTGGAGGCTTTAGTGTCCCGAATAAACATGCTGCTCTGTATAAGAAAATATGGCTGAAATATGGTCATATTCCTTCAACAAAAGTTATCCCAGCCTCGTCATATTCAGTCCTTGTAATGGCTGTTCAAAATATTATGAACTCGGTTATGGATATGCATCAATGCCATTTTGTAGACTTGTCATCTGAAATGATCAATTTGTGGGAAGAGAAGATAAAGATGGCAGAGAAACTTGAATTCAATGTCACTTGGCTCCTCAAACAATTAGAGTGTGTGAAAAAGGCGCTTGGTGGGATGCAAAAATTTAAGTCTGAACTGCATGAGCAAGGTCAAACATTCCAAGCTGCGAGGTCAAAGGTGAAGACAATTGAGGCTGTGTTAAAGATAGCAGAAATGCAGCTGAGTGCTGCAAAAGATGAATTGCGAGCAAAAGTATCTGGCTTACTCTCGGAGTCAGATACCGAAATGTACTTCCAAATGGGTGAAAATTTTCTTTTTGATGGAGTTTTATAGACTTTCACATTGTTAAGTGTTTTTTTGTTTAAGAACATTCTAGGAATATTCAAGCTTTGTTGCTTTTTAAAAAAAGTTTTGGCTAGTTTTTCGTCGGTTTCTGTGATTTACACTACCAAGAATCTTCTCTCAAGTGATTGCAGCAAAGGTTAAATCGGGAGAACTATCTACTTTGTGAGCAAATGCCCAGAATTTAAGGCTCCTGGATTGGGAGGGAGCCTACGCTATCCGAAAAATCATCATTGACGACACTGTATTAGCGTTTAGTACCCCTACGACAATTCCATTTTATACATTGTGGATGGGGTATCGTAGAAAGTCCAAATTTTTCTATAATACTTGACTAAGAGTTGTAAAGGGTGATGTGATTCATGGTTCGACAATATTTTGCCAATGTTGTGATTCTCTTTCGATTTTTTTGGGAGCCTAACACAACACTTGCTTGTGTTGTAGGACTATTTTACACAACAAAGGATGTGTACCGTAGAACTATGTCACACAACACTTGTATAAGTTGAAGGATTATGTCACACAACACTTGTATAAGTTGAAGGATTATCTTAGACAACCTAGGATGTGTATTGTAGAAATATGTAACAACTCTTATTACTATTATGAATAAGATTTGCACGACACTTGTTATAGTTGTAGAACTATGTTGGACAACACTTAGTTATGTCGTCAAGACATTCTTTCACAACGTTTGGTTTGTGTAGTTGAGATATGGAACACAACTCTTATTAGAAGTTGTGTGCATATAACTATTTTCCTCAAACAGCCAATAACACATCCCGTCCTATACTGTTGTTCATGCAAAGGAAAATTTATCAGAAAATGAATACCGCTTAATCATAATGTACTTAGACATAGTCAAGCAACCAATTCAACATGAAATTTGTAGTAGAACGTCCAAATTGATGGTAAAAGCTAGAAGCGCCAGTTCCAACTTTAATAAAAGTTTCAACTTAAGCATTCCTTTACATTTATCTAGATAGTCAAGACGTTAACTAGATACCAACCACGTAAATTTTTGACAGTCCTTTAGTTTTTCTTTTACATAAAACATCTTTTCTCTCATGATTCACAACTACACGATTTTCTTGAAAGCAAAAAAGCTCCAAATGTGACTGCTCTATCTATAGCTCCGCATCCAACGTCCAATACAACTCGAGTATGATTACCAAATGAAAATTCAGGAACCATCTGACAAGATAACATAAAATATGAGTTAAGTAAAATCATAATAACATTTTTGTCAAATGTTAAGCTACTAGATTAAAACAGTTAAACTAACACTTCATCCATTTGATAAATTGTACCTTGTCTCAGCTTTTTAGCTATGGAATCGATGTTTTATAACCTTCCGGTGGCGGAACTAAACAATTCAACCTCAGTTGAACTAAGCTTATCGATCATCTATTCGAGGACAATGCCATTCAAATTTCTCCCATTTCTCAGTTGAACTAAGTTTATCGATCTCTTCAACATTATCCAAACAAGGAATATAATCTCTGAAACCTTCAGAACAGAAAGAAAACTTGCTAATCTTAACTTTGGGAATATGGTATTGCAATTGTTCTCTGTAAATTGATGTTGATTGGTGTAGAAAGCAATTTGTTGATATCCATCAGACCAGTGTTGTCCCAGATAAAATAATACGAAAGCAATTACAGCAACTTCTCACATTCGAATACAAATTCTAGCATTCTCTAAGCATCCAGCTGCAACTGCACCATCAACACAACCACAAACCACATTTGCAAATTCATATAAAACCCATCTCAATTCCAACATCACCCAATCTGGTATCACCACCAACAAATCAACCACTGGCTGCAACTTCAAATTCATTACTTCAAAGACCCAATAATATCATCAATTCCTTCTCAGACTCTCAAATAGCCATCCATTTCATCACAAACCAACAACAAACACAAACCCTAGATTTTCTATTCTTGATGAAAACCAACAGATCTTCAAATCACTGTCAAATCGAATCACACCAACCCTAGCTTCTATTCAGCGTAATCCTTCTCTTCTCCTCGATCTGTAGCAGTAGCAATGACAAAATCTCCACCCTATTCAATCTTCTCTATTCATCACTCGTTTCTCATCTTCTTAACAGCATCTGCAGCAACGATTTACATCTCGGCTTGATTTCAATCTCAAAACCCCCATACTCATCTTGAATCGTTCCCATGAAAATCAACAACAATCACCTTATTCAAATCATTTCTCCACCATAATCAACATCACCTCAAACCCTTGAAAGTCATCACATCAGACAGAGAACGGAGTAGAAAAGAGGAGGAAATGGAGGAAATGATTTTCTTCATCTGTTTATGTCTTTCTTATTTAGATCCAATTTCTTAGAATCTGATAGATTTATTGAAATTTTGAAATCCGATAGATTTAATGGAGTTTTTTTTTTTCATCCGACAGTTAGGGTTTTCTTCCGTTTTAGAGAGACGGAAGATAAGAGAGGACATGAAAGTGAGTGAAGAGAAGTGAGAGAAAAAAACTTTGATTTATGTATAAGAATTTGGACGGTGAAAGATATGATTTAAGAGTATCATATGGATTATCAAGATTTTTGGACGGTAAAGATTTGATTTAAGAGTGTCATACGGATCAAGGAAAGTGTGTTTTCTTTGTGCTTTCTCTTTGTGTTAATACGAACTCATGTTTTTGGCTTAATTATCAACCTTCGACATGGAAAAAAATCCAAAAAAAAATATTAATAACTTTAGGACATTGTTATCGACATTCTGATATAAAAAAATCCAAAAAATGTATAAGAATGAATTGGGAAAATGAAAATGAATTTGATAATTGGTGTGTTTCTTTGTGCTTTCTCTTTGTGTTTTTGTGCTTTCTCTTTGTGCTTCCGGTTTGAATTTCGACTAGTCGCATAGGTCATGAAGTAATTTTGACAAGTCATCCAGGTCATGAAGTAGCTTTAGTTCACACTGGTAAACTCAGGTTATAAGAATACTAGAGATGGACCACGAAACTCAACATGGTTCTGACTTCAAACTTAGCTGGATACATCATCGGAATCGATAAATATGAAGCTCAGTATCCATTCGAACTTCAAATGTGGTATAACATCATACAAACTATGAGCCAAGAAGCTCCGGGAGGGTTCTGACTTCAAACTTACCATGATACATCATCAAAATCGATAATATGAAGCTTAGTGTTGATTCGAACTTCAAATGTGGTATAAAAACATACAAACTTTGAGCCAAGAGCTCCGGGAGGGTTCATACATCAAACTAGTCGGAAAATTCGTAAGAACGATGAATCTAACCAATATTCGGCAGGATTCCATGGAATATTCTCTGAAACTTTAACACATACCCTTTTCTGGTGAATTCGAGAAAGAAAGTGTCTCCGAGATCGAAACCTTGACTACTACAAGTCGAAAACTTAGTAAGAACGATGAATCTAACCATTCGTAGGTAAGATTCCATGAAATATCCTCTGAAACCTTAAACAAACCCTTTTATGGCGACTTAGAGAAAGAAAGAGGCTCCGAGATCAAAACCTGGCTGTGAGTGGACTACTATAAGCCGGAAAATTGATAAGAACAATGAATCCATTTATTCATATGTAAGATTCCTTCGGGATATCTCCGAAACCTTAAAAAAACCCTATTCTGGCATATTGTATGCATACTCTGGCTCCGAGATCAAAACCTGGCGGTGAGTGGAGTACTATAAGTCGGAAACTTGGTAAGAACGATGAATCCGTCATCTACAAGTAAGACTCCTTCGGAATATTTTTCGAAACATTAAACAAACCCTAGCTATTCTGGAATATTGTATGCAAACCCTGGCCCCGATATCGAAACCTGGCCGTGAGTGGACTACTATAAGTCGGAAACTTCGTAAGAACGATGAATCCATCCATTTACATGTAAGATTCATTTGGAGTATTTCCCCGAAACATTAAACAAACCCTATTCTGGCATATTGTGTGTATACCCTGGCTCTGAGATCGAAACCTAGCTGTGAGTGGACTACTATAAGTTGGAAACTTTGTAAGAACGATGAATCTGTCCATTTACAGGTAAGATTCATTCAGAACATTCCCTGAAACCTTAAACAAACCATATTATGGCATATTCTATGCACCGTGGCTCCGAGATCAAAACCTGGCCGTGAGTGGAGTACTATAAGTTGGAAACTTGGTAAAAACAATGAATCCATCATCTACAAGTAAGATTCCTTCTGAATATTCTCCGAAACCTTAAACAAACCCTAGCTATCCTGGCATATTGTATGCATACCCTGGCCCCAAGATCGAAACCTGGTCGTGAGTGGACTACTATAAGTCGGAAACTTCGTAAGAACGATGAATTCATCCATTTACAGGTAATATTCATTTGAAGTATTCCCCGAAACATTAAACAAACCCTATACTGGCATATTGTATGTATACCCTGGCTCTGAGATCGAAACCTAGCCGTGAATAGACTACTATAAGTCGGAAACTTCGTAAGAACGATGAATCCGTCCATTTACAGGTAAGATTCCTTCGGAATATTCCCTAAAACCTTAAACAAACCATATTCTGGCATATTGTATGCATACCCTGGCTCCGAGATCAAAACCTGGCCGTGAGTGGAGTACTATAAGTCGGAAACTTGGTAAAAACGATGAATCCATCATCTACAAGTAAGATTCCTTCTGAATATTCTCCGAAACCTTAAACAAACCCTAGCTATTCTGGCATATTGTATGCATACCCTGGCCACGAGATCGAAACTTGGTCGTGAGTGGACTACTATAAGGCGGAAACTTCGTAAGAACGATGAATCCATCCATTTGCAGGTAAGATTCATTTGGAGTATTCCCCGAACATTAAACAAACCCTATTCTGGCATATTGTATGTATACCCTGGCTCTGAGATCGAAACCTAGCCGTGAGTGGACTACTATAAGTCGGAAACTTCGTAAGAACGATGAATCCGTCCATTTACGGGTAAGATTCCTTCGGAATGTTCCCTGAAACCTTAAAAAAACCATATTCTGGCATATTATATGCATACCCTGGCTCCGAGATCAAACCCTGGCCGTGAGTGGGGTACTATAAGTCGGAACCTTGGTAAAAACGATGAATCCATCTTCTACAAGTAAGATTCCTTCTGAATTTTTTTCGAAACCTTAAACAAACCCTAGCTATTCTGGCATATTGTATGCATACCCTGGCCCCAAGATCGAAACCTGGCCGTGAGTGGACTACTATAAGTCGAAAACTTCGTAAGAACGATGAATCCATCCAATTATAGTTAAGATTCATTTGGAGTATTTCCCGAAACATTAAACAAACCCTATTCTAGCATATTGTATGTATACCCTGGCTCAGAGATCGAAACCTAGCGGTGAGTGGACTACTATAAGTCGGAAACTTCGTAAGAACGATGAATCCGTCCATTTACAGGTAAGATTCCTTCGGAATATTACCTGAAACCTTAAACAAACCATATTCTGGCATATTGTATGCATACCCTGGCTCCGAGATCAAAACCTGGCCGTGAGTGGAGTACTATAAGTCGGAAACTTGGTAAAAACGATGAACCCATCATCTACAAGTAAGATTCTTTCTGAATATTCTCAGAAACCTTAAACAAACGCTAGCTATTCTGGCATATTGTATGCATACCCTGGCCCCGAGATCGAAACCTGGCCGTGAGTGGACTACTATAAGTCGGAAATTTCGTAAGAACGATGAATCCATCCATTTACAGGTAAGATTCATTTGGAGTATTCCCCGAAACATTAAACAAACCCTATTCTAGCATATTGTATGTATACCCTGGCGCTACTATAAGTCGGAAACTTCGTAAGAACGATGAATCCGTCCATTTACAGGTAAGATTCCTTCGGAACATTACCTGAAACCTTAAGCAAACAATATTCTGGCATATTGTATGCATACCCTGGCTCCGAGATCAAAACCTGGCCGTCAGTGGAGTACTATAAGTCGGAAACTTGGTAAAAACGATGAACCCATCATCTACAAGTAAGATTCCTTCTGAATATTCTCCAAAACCTTAAACAAACGCTAGCTATTCTGGCATATTGTATGCATACGCTGGCCCCGAGATCGAAACCTGGCTGTGAGTGGACTACTATAAGTCGGAAACTTCGTAAGAATGATTGATAGACACATTTTTGTGTTTAATTTGATCTCAATACTATATATTGTTGGCACTCGAGTTTGTACTAATTTTGGTGTTTTATGTGTTTGTAGGCACCTTTGGAAAATAAACATTTTTTGGAAAATTCGGCTCGAAAAGTTGGTAAAAGCCCCGGAGGACACGTGTTATTCGGACTCTCACTGTTGGATAAGGGGCACCTCAATTATTAAGGGCACCCCAGGTCACCCCAAAAGGAATCTGCTATTCGCACCCTAGTACAGGATTAGGGGGAGGTCATCTTCTCCATTTGAATTTTGTTTTTGGCGGGAAAATGGAGAACACTTCTGCAGATTTTTGATCGAATTGTTGAACGTGTTCTAGGGAGATTCAATGGCTGATTTTTGGTAGATAGTTGTGATATGGCCTATTAAACACACTATGGGCGTTTGGTTTGACCAGAATTGGCTCGAATCAGCTAAACAATTCACGGGTTGAAAACAGGGCAGTTCGTGTATATCACGGGTTTCACGTGATTTGGAGAAGATTCAACGTGTTTTGTGCGTGCATGGAAGACCCTCACATCCTGTTGGAGCGCGAAGGAGTTAAATATGGTAATTTGGAGGCTTGAAAACGCGTGAGAAGATGAAACAGGAAAGAAAATATTCCCAGAAATATTTTCTTTACTGCCGAGTTAAAGAGAATTATATGGAGTGAATGAGCGAGATTCGATGGGTCTGTTGGCTATAAATAGGTTGCTGGGGTTGAGTAGAAAGGATGTCGAGATTTTGGGGTCGATAGGAGAGCTCAGGAGCGAGAAATCAAGAGTTGATGAAACTCTGTTTCTGCTGATGATGATGATGAAGAACACCAAGAACACGAAGAACAGACTCGCAGGGACAGTCGTTTATCAACAGTGAAACAGACTCACAGGCGTGGGTCGTAGGTGTGGGTCTTAGAGCTACAGTAACAATAACACTTCTTATGTGTCGTTTATTTTGGACGCTTTCTGTGGGTCTCACATTCACTGTTTTATTATTTTATCTCCATTCTCATCCTTGTAAACACCCTTTGAGCAATAAAAATGAATTTTGAGCGTGTTTTCAATATGCGGAGCTAGAACCCATCACTGGGACGACGGAGGAAGCTGTTTTTCACCCATGTGGTAATTCTATTTAATTTCTTTATGACTATTTGCACTATTATAATTTATTTATGATTTTTCTTGATTATTTGTGATTTCGTTTGATGTCGCATGCTTAATCTTAGGTACTTTTGATGCGTCATGCTTGTGATTTACATATAATTCTTTATAAAATCTACCTTGAAAAAGATTTAGAGTCGATGTTTGTTATTTTATGAGCTTTAATTGTCCGAAATTAAATATTGAACTGCATGAATGTGAGAATTGGTGGAATCCCGAGTGCCAGTAACTCTCTTCATCTTGTTAATATTTTTGTATATATAATTTTATTAACTCTAAAATTCCATTTCCTTCACAAGTCTGAAACGAATCTTTTTACCACTATCACTACAACAACTTTTGGAAAACCATCAACGATGAATCCATCCATTTACAGGTAAGATTCATTTGGAGTATTCCCCGAAACATTAAACAAACCCTATTCTGGCATATTGTATGTATACCCTGGCTCTGAGATCGAAACCTAGCGGTGAGTGGATTACTATAAGTCGGAAAATTCGTAAGAAAATCCGTCCACTTACAGGTAAGATTCCTTCGGAATATTACCTGAAACCTTAAGCAAACCATATTCTGGCATATTGTATGCATACCATGGCTCCGAGATCAAAACCTGGCCGTGAGTGGAGTACTATAAGTCGAAAACTTGGTAAAAACGATGAATCCATAATCTACAAGTAAGATTCCTTCGGAATATTCTTCGAAACCTTAAACAAAACCTAGCTATTCTGGCATGTTGTATGTATACCTTGGCCCCGAGATCGTAACCTGGCCGTGAGTGGACTATTATAAGTCGGAAAATTCGTAAGAACGATGAATCCATCCATTTACATGTAAGATTCATTTGGAGTATTCCCCGAAACCGTAAACAAACCATATTCTGGCATATTGTCTGCATACCCTGGCTCTAAGATCGTAACCTGGCCGTGAGTGGACTACTATAAGTCGGAAACTTCGTAAGAACGATGAATCCATCCATTTACAGGTAAGATTCCTCCGGAATATTTACCGAAACCTTAAACAAACCCTATTCTGGCATATTTTATGCATACCCTGGCTCCGAGATTGAAACCTGGCCAGGAGCGGACTACTATATAAGTTTGACAGTTCGCAAAAACGATGAATCCAACCATTCACGGGTAAGATTCCATAGGAATATTCTCAGAAACCTTAAACACACACAAATTCGTCAACTTCGAGAAAGAAAATGCCTACGAGATCGAAACCTGGTCAGGAGCGGACTACTACATAAGTCTGAAAGTTCGCAAAAACGATGAATTCAACCATTTACTGGTAAGATTCCATGTGAATATTCTCAATAACTTCGAACTTCCGGGTTCACGATTTTGGTCCTGGAAAAGTTTTCGGATATTTCTACCCAATCTCAATAACCCTAAGTTCGTGACTTAACCCTTTTTTTTTTTTTTTTTTTTTTTGCAGAAGTGTGAAATTTTTTGCAGAACCGGATAACAAAATATTTTTTGCTGAAGTGAGAAATTTTTTGCAGAAGTGAGAAAAATTTGTCGTATCCTTACGACGACATTTCTTAAGAGTTGTGGAAGGGGATGTAGAAAAATTTTCATCACAACCATCCATTTCTATCTAAAGCCGCCCGTTAATTATTTTTTTCTATTTTTCCTATTACCATCGTATCTATTCTTTCCTTTTCCATTTCAAACATTTTTTTTTCCTTCACAGAGCTGCAACTTTATCTCCCCCTCCGTCGTCTTCACTGAAATCACCACCATCTCCCCCTCCATCGTCTCCAACTCCAACAACTCTGTTAATTAATATCGTCTTCAACTACATCGATCTCGGCTTCGTCATCTCAGGATATTTCTCCACCAACTTCATCATCACCAACAAGTAATCTTACACAGATTTGAAGACTTACCACCTCCACTGATTTCTCAAAGGTCTATTACCCAGATCGATCAGTAATCTACTGAGGATATGTGTTGACTTTGGAACTTATTGTTTTGAAATTTGAGCTATATGGTTTTGGAAGGGCAGTTACATTTTTGAACTTAACCCTCTTTGGTGAAGTTGTTGTGGTTGCAGAATGTGCCAGATTTTTCCAAGCAATAGGAGAGCAGTTTGAGAAGTACTTGGCTTATGTGATGCCAATGCTTACAGAGAAGAATGTATGTGATTGTTTACAGAGAAAAATGCATGTGATTTTTTACATAGAAGGCATGTATGTGATTTTTTTACGGAGAAGGCTTTGCGCTGTTTGCGGCTCAGTCACCTGAGCATTATTTTTGAGCATTACATTTTGTTTTACAACTCTTATGAAGGGTTTTCATAAAGTTAGTGTATTAAAGAACCACAAACTTGACAAAACATGTGATAGTGTAGGTATGGTTAGTAATGTAGACTTTCATGCAGGAGGCTGAGGATCAACTCCCCGATCCTCATTTCTTCCAACGTTCTATAATTTTTACTTCAACAACACTTATAAGTGTTGTTATACATTTTTATTAAAAAAAACAAACTAAAACTTGTGAACGGTAAGGATGGTTGATGAGCTAGACATCCATGCAGTAGATTCATGTTCGAATCTCCACTCTAACCTCATTTTTTCCAACATTCTATATTTTTACTTCAACAACACTTATAAGTGTTGTTATACGTTTTTATTAAAAAAAAAAGAAGAAAAAAAAAACAAAACTTGTGAACTGTAAGGATGGTTGATGATCTAGACTTCCATGCAGTAGGTTCGTGTTCGAATCTCCCCTCTAAAACACTATTTTTCATCATCATATTTTGGTGTTCTTCAACAACTCTTGTGAAAATTGTAAGGATAGTTGATGAGCTAGACTTCCATGCAGTAAGTTCGTGTTCGAATCTCCCCTCTAAAACACTATTTTTCATCATCATATTTTGGTGTTCTTCAACAACTCTTGTGAAAATTGTGATAGGCTTAGTGACTACCTTTATGGAACAGAGTTGCTATAGCTAAATGTCGTCACAACTCTTTTGCTTAAGGAGTAGTCGTTTGTTTTCTTCCCGCAACCCCTTGTTTCCTAAGGGTTGGCAGTGATGATATACGACAACTCTTCCTTTGAAACCAGTTGTAAAACATAGGACTTTCTACGATGTTTAGCGAAGAGTTGTAAATCTCCAGTTGTAGATGTAATGCTAGCACGGTTGAAGTCAGTTGAATCGGTTCCAAACTCATGGAAAGAAAGAGTTGATTGTCCATATATCTAGAGGGTAACTAAAGACTAGAGAGGCATCATGTGATCATTGATTAAGCTCGTCAAGCCAACATCAAGCTCTTCCATGAAGATGAAACTAAAATTCAATGGAAGTAACGTTTGTGTACATTTGTTTTGCAGACACTGAAAATAAAGTTAGTCTTAAATCTTTGTGTGAAGAAGACTAAAACACAAACACTGTCAGGGTTTCACAACAGAACTTGAGAGTGGACTGGAGAGGGATAACATCACGTGAGACCGACCCACAGTGAGTTAATGGCCATTTTTAGGAAACAATAGGGATTCATGTATGTTAATTGAAAATTCAGTATTTGGAATTATTTCAGAATTCACCCACTGTAATTGAAAAGCTAGAAAGGAAGATAGTATTTGAATTTGGTTATTAAATGCAGGCTATTTTTAGCAAAAAGTAATAAATGCCGTGACTTGGAAGTATAATCTCTTAGATGTTAATGTTTGTTAACTAATGCGGAAGTATAATTTGCAAGCAGGTATTAGTAAAAAGTAATAATTGTTGTGAGTTGTGACCAGTAAATGCTGTGACTAGAGCGGAAGTATAATTAAGGGGAAGTTAAAGAGGCCTTTTACACTAATTACAAATCAAAACTTTCTGTACCACCTATCTATACTAATGTAAATGACTAAATTACCCTTGTCCTTTGCTCCCACATGGCTTTTGTATTTTCCAATTTGTAACATTGAAATGATCAATTTTGTGGAGTTTGTTGTATAATGATTTCATTTTGAAAAAAAAAAAGTTATTTGTATTTCATATAATCACATTATTTTCAAATGTTGGAGCCTCTTAATCTGTATTTGTCGGGTAGTATCTGTAGAAAATCGAGAATATGATTATACCATACAGACACATAGTTACTTTGTTCTGGATCAAATGAGTAGACAATAACATTCGAACTGTATTAGATCCTCCGGTCGCCTAATTTTTCTGCATGTAGGGATATTATCTTGTCGTTTACCGTTTCAGTTAGTAGCTAAGGTTCGGATCATCCGATGAAAAATTTAACCAGAAATTTAGGTTTTGTCGTTAATCGTTCTCGAATGAATAATTACAATCTTTACGGTCAATAATTCAAGCCTAACAATTATAAAAATTACTCTTCTTAACAAGCAGAAATCTACGATGTGAAACAATCATCCTAAATCAAGTATTTATCTAGTCGAAATTTATTTTGCAACTGATTCCACGCTCGATATTTCAATATCATCAAAAATTATAATACAAATATCATTAAATTCGTCTCGCCGAAAATTCCTCAATCACATCTATTGTACGTGTTGGTTATAATCTCAAATTTATACAGTCAAATAAAAAAACATGCCAGGTTTCTTATGGGTAGTATTGGAATATACAATATTGTAATGCCAATGACAAATAAAACAGTAAATAAAGACATTATCTCACAACCAAATCAAGCAAAATCCTCCACATCAGAATTTCCATAGGTAACGTATTCTTTAATGATGACAAAATAGAGGCAAAATTCAAACCCCTTCCTAGATAATATCTTTCCAAACCCTAGCATACGTTCAGCCTTCTCATCTCTATAAAAGCCCTCCATTGGTGAAATCGAAAGTTCCATCTCTATCTCTATCACTAGTACTGCTTTTGTTACCTTGTTTCTCTACATTTCTATCACTTCCTCTGCTTACACTGTGCACAAATAACCCTTCTTCCATGGCTCGACAACTACCATGTGATGGAGAAGGAGTTTGTATGAGTTGCAAGACAAGAGTAGAATCAGAGACTGAAACCATATGCTGTAAAACCTGTGGCACTCAATGGCATGCAAGTTGCCTGTCCAAACCCATAGAATCACTAGTATTAACTCTCGAATGGGTTTGCCCAGATTGTTGTTGTCTAAATGACGACAATAATGATGGTGCTGTTGTTTCGAATGATATTCCATTATCATCATCTATCGGAGAGTCTTCTTCGCATAATAAGAATGATCTCGTAAGGTTAATGCGTGCCATCGAAGCAGATTCAACGCTGAACGATCAACAGAAAGCAAAGAAACGGCAACAACTTATGACCGGGAAAACTTCTGACGATGATGATGACAAGACAAAGAAGAAGAAACCAACTGGCGGAAATGATGTGATGGATATTCTCGGTGACAACCTTATCTGTATTGTCTGCCGGGAGTTACCCGAAAGACCTGTTACTGTGAGTATCTTTTCATTTCCGGAGATCTACTGTTGTTTTGGTTTACATTTTGAACCTTTAAGCAATCTATGGTTATATATCCATTTTAATTAGTTTTCTAATTGATTAGTATACAGTTTAATTAGTGAATGATAAATAAATTTTAAGCAGTCTATTAATTCATTTTGATGAGAATTTTGTTGATAGCCATCGATATTTAACAGAATTTTGAATAAAACGATATGTTACATCATTTTAAGATCTAGCTGATAACCAATAAACCAAACCATCTAGAAAATTTCTTGCATCAAAAAAAAA